>NW_027467730.1:642500-682500 GCF_046742065.1 Oratosquilla oratoria
ATTTTATTTGTTATTTACATTATCATAGTTTTTATTTATTATTTTATTATTAATATGATTTTTTTTTCGCATCCGACCTAGATATGGATCAAAAGGTCTCCTGTCGGCATGCTCCGCCTTTGTAATCCTTTGTACTACTGAAGAGGGTTGGAATATCGAAATATATAGTTTCGCTTTCTCAATTCTTTCTTTCGTTCGACTGTGGTCTTAGTTGTGATTTACAAATGTGTCACTACATATCTCACCAGTGACGAAAACGAGGAAGATGTGAGGGAAAGAATCTCTATTGACAGGTTAATTGCGTTGACAACTGAACTGCTGGCTGGACTAGAGCAAAGAAGTTTCATAAGTGAACAAGAAATCATGAATGTTTACTTGCTCCAAGATAAACTTATTAACGAAAGACCCAAGTTTATGAAGCAACAGACACTGCACGAGATATTCAAGAACATAGCTAGGAAGCAGGAAGCAGCAGCAGCAGCGGCAGTGTCCACACTGGATAATCGACTGCCATCATCTTCAAGTCAACCAATGTGCTGTCACCACAATCAACAGTTCCTCCATCCATTGAAGCTGTTCCTGTTGCCGATAATGTTTTCATGACGGTCAGTAATGATGATCCTGACAGACCACCTGCTGCTGCTCTTTAGCTTCTTTTCTCAAGAAGTACAGTACAGAGTATTTTATTTAGTTTAATTAAAATTCTTAGGAGGATCAGTTTTATTTAGTTGAATTAAAATTGAATTAAAATGATGTGTAAAAAGCCCATCTGCTATTTAGCTTCTTTCCTAAGAAGTACAGTACGGAGTATTTTATTTAGTTTAATTAAAATTCTTCGGAGGATCAGTTTTATATGTTTTATTAAAATTGAATTGAAATTTTACATAACTATCTTTATTGTATTTTATTTAGTTCGTGAATAATAAAAATTCATTTGCTTTTCACTTAGTGTTTATTTTTTCCATTAAAGGACTCTACATACAGGTGGTAATTTTCTTTAAATATATACGGGGTACACCATACAAAATTATAAACTTCAAAAATCCGGCAATCCTCAGGTCCCGAGGTTGCCGGATTTTTGAATGTCAACCTGTATTATTATTATTATTATTATTATTATTCTCAAGGGACAAAAACACCTTTACGGGTTTTGGGGGGAAAAATATCGACTGTATTTTTGTTATGTGCGAAGGAAGTCCATGTGAGGAAATTACTACGGTGTTCTGTCCCGTTGAAGGAACTCAGTGTGGGATTTATATATATATATACAAGACGCGAATAGAACAAAAAATAACAAATTTTTGGAAGACATAGACATAGAAAACCAAAATCGACGGCATTTTGCCTAGTGTGTACATGGAAATCGACGGTATTTTTGCCTAGTGTGGAGGAAATCGACGGCATTTTTGCCTAGTGTGAAGATGAAAATAAAGACAGCTTTTTGCCCTGTATTAAGGGGAAAATCGACGGCATTTTTGCCTAGTGTGAAGATAGTGATCGATGGCATTTTTGCCTTGTGTGAAGATGGAAATCGACGGTATTTTGGCCTAGTGTGAAGATGGAAATCGACGGTGTTTTTAAGCCTAGTTTAAGACGACATCAAAGGGAAATCAAGATGTTATGGTATCAGGGAGCGAAATTTTCAGGTGAGCACGTGGCCTTACGTAACACTGAACGAAACATTCTGAGAAAGCCGTGTAGAGAAAAATGTTTTAAGAGGAATTTTAACATGTGTTATCAAAACTTAGCGAAACATTCTGAAATACATGTAGAAATGTAAATGTAAAAATATAGAAGAGACGATGAATTTTGGCAATTGTGTTGAACGAAACATTCTGAGAAAGAAAGATTGGAATATATGATGGATTTTGATGCGACGTGACGTCATAACGTCGGCATCAGAGCGCGGGAAGATTTTTCGGTCCTTGTGTATGGTCATCGCGAATAGAACAACAAATACACGATTTTTCTGCCAAATGTGAAGGAAGACATCGACATAGAAAACAAAAATCGACGACATTTTGCCTAATGTGAAGATGGAAATCGACGTCATTTTTGCCTAGTCTGTACATCAAAATCGACGGTAATTTTGCTGTGAAGATGGAAATCGACGGCATTTTTGCTTAGTGTGAAGATGAAAATCGACGGTATTTATGCCCTGTGTGAATGAGAAAATCGACGGCATTTTTGCTTAGTGTGAAGATAGTAATCGACGGTATTTGTGCGTAGTGTGAAGATGGAAATCGACGGCATTTTTGCCTAGTGCGAACATGGAAATCGACGGTATTTTTGCCTAGGGTGTAGATGGAAATTGACGGCATTTTTGCCGTGTGAAGGAGGAAATCGACGGCATTTTTGCCTAGTGTGTAGATGGAAATCGACGGCAGTTTTGCCTAGTGTGAAGATGGAAATCGACGGTATTTTTGCCCTGTGTGAAGGAGGAAATCGACGGTATTTTGGCCTAGTGTGAAGATGGAAATCGACGGTGTTTTTGCCTAGTTTAAGACGACATGCGAAGGAAATCAAGATGTTGTCATGGTATCAGGGAGCGAAATTTTCAGGTCAGCACGTGGCCTTACGTAACACTGAACGAAACATTCTGAGAAAGCCGTGTAGAGAAAAGTGTTTTAAGAAAAGACGATGAATTTTGACAATTGTGTTCTTATTAAAACTGAGCGAAACATTCTGAGAAAATCCTGAAATACATGTAGAGAAACGTTTTAAGAATATAGAAAAGACGATGAATTTTGACAATTGTGTTCAACGAAGCATTCTGATTTTTTTTAACACGTGGAGAGAAAGATGTTTTAAAAATATAGAAAATATGGATTTTGATGCGACGTGACATCATAACGGCGGCATCAGAGCGCGGGAAGATTTTTCGGTCCTTTTGTATGGTCATTGCGCGTAGGCAGCTTTTTCCTTGACTTTTGGCGATGAAGACCAAAAACTCGATAGAGATAATCAGGAAACTTAATATATATATATATATATATATATATATGTGTGTATATATATATATATATATATATATATATATATATATATGTAATACATATATATATACATATGCGTAAATAACCACTAGGAAAAAGTAAACTAACGAAGCAGAGCGCTTTCGTGTAATTACATCTTCAGTGCAGATATCTGCACTGACGATGTAATTACACGAAAGCGCTCTGCTTCGTTAGTTTACTTTTTCCTAGTGGTTATTTACGCATTTGTGAACACACGCTCCTAGTGTTTTTATTGCATATATACATATATATATATACATATACAAAAATAGCGTTTTCTATCGACGTCACGAAAATAATGACGGAAATGGAGCGCGGTGCATTGTGGGATTAATGACGTCTTTCCCAATGTGAGAATCTAAAATTTATTTTTTCTTTTTCTTTTTGTCATCTATGCATGAGCACCTTTTTGGCGCATTTCATTTACTGCAAAGTATCTACATTAAATACAATGTCTTCATTTGATTCCTTCTTCCTTAAAAAAACTAATATTGCAAATCATTCGACAAAAGTAATTATAAAGATACCAAGCATCAAGATGATATCATGTTAATCATCCAAATTCGCAAACACAATAGCAGACATTTGAAAAATTAAAATTTGTAACCATATTTCAAAATCCCACGAATCAAAATGCCACAGTCAATATCATAATCCCACACATAATATTCCAGGATTTTGATAGTAATAAACACTATTTGTTAAAGTATAAGTTCATTTGGTAAATTTATTAATGAATATAGGCCTAGGTTAATTGGCGTGGGATTTTTACCAATGGGATTATGACCTTATGGGACTCTGTCATGGATTCAACACAGGCAAGGTCATCATATCAAGACAACAGGTCAGGACTCGCAGTAATGGATTTAAACTGGACAAAATTAGATTAAGTTGTTTTAAGAAACGGTTAGACAACTAGGGATAACAGGTGGTAATAGACATGGAACTGCCTAATGTAGGCCACATGGTCTCTTGCAATCTCCTTCGTTCTTATGTTCTTATCACACTGGGCGCCGACGACCGTCGAGAGCTCGTTCGAGTCAAAAACGACTTCGGTTACAAAATCAAAATTTTTCAAATATTCAAATAATATTTCCGTTACATCTAGCAAAGATGAATGATGAACTTAGAGATAGTGTAAACCTAGATACGGATGTTAGACATACTGTTGAATTGTTCTTAGGGATGTCTAGGTTTCTATATTCAAATAGAGGTTGGAGGTAGGATGTCGGAGGAAAAATAGCCCAGTGTGATTGATAGCCCTCCTGGAGGTCAGCCATATTGGATTTGCAAGTCTGCACCTAGATGCTACGCAAGTTTGACGACAATTATTAAAAGATCAAATTATTTTCAATGAAAATTCCCTTAACGATAAGAAATATAAAATAATGAAAGTAATATGTATTTTGGGATCTGGCGAATTCACCGACAACAATTCATCGATACACACAATTCATCGAAAGATAAAAATATTCTAATTTGAAATATATAACTAGGTTGTGTTTTCATCCTTCATTTAGCATACTTTTACCTTTGATAATGAAATAATTACTTTCATAACCTTTATTTAGGATGAAGAATTTCTTTTCGTAGTATTTATCAAGAATAGTTAAAATTCTTTATGACAGAACTATTGAAAATGACAAATTAGTTTAAATTAAACTTAGAACTATAAATTGGTTTGCTTAAAATTAACAAGCTAGGTTATGGGCTATTGCCCGCAAATGATCAACGACGTTGCTATATGAAGGATATCTTTCTAAATGTTTTTTTTTTTTTTTATCCGTTCAGAAGAGTCACGTTATTCTTTTGTGGTTGAAATGAAGTGCCAGGCAAGTATTGATCGACTTTGACTTCATTATAGTTTTGTTCCTTGATTTAGTACACTTTACCTTTGATAATGAAATAGTTACTTTCATAGCCTTTATTTAGGATACTACAAAAACAAGGTAGAATTTCTTTTCGTATTTATTAAGAACAGTTCATATTCTTTGATGACAGAACTATTAAAAATGACAAATTAGTACTTAAAACTATGGCATAGGACATTTGAGACGCAGGTTGCTGGACACCACCCTAATATTTGGAATTTTTTCGACCGCCTGAAGAAAGAACAAAACTATAATGAAGTCAAAGTCGATCAATACTTGGCTGGTACTTCATCTCGATTACAAAGAAAGAAATATCGTGACTCTTCTGAACGGATGAAAAAAAAAATTGTAGAAAGATATCCTTCATATAGCAACGTCGTTGATTATTTGCGGGCAAACATGTTTGTCAAACGTGTATGAAGTGATGTTTGACCGTGTGAATGGTTGTCAAACGGTTTGTCATACGTGTTTGAAATTATGTTTGACCGTGTGAATGGTCCTTTATACGTGAATATCTCCCTTCGACATGTCGATTTGTACACAAACATTTCACGTCGATACGTTTAGTCAAACACGTTTGACAAACGTGTTTGAAGTGACAATTGACCGTGTGAATGTCAAACGTGTTTGAAGTGATGTTTGACCGTGGGAATGTTTGACAAACATGTTTGTCGAATGAATGAAAAGTAATGATACAAGATCCATTTTAACATTCTTGTAAGTTTTGACTAATTCATTACATAGTGATGGATATGTATATGTTCAATATAATTCTTCTTTCCAGGCATTCTACCCATCATAACTGATCGTTTTGGAGTTCTATGGTCCTCCATACGTGTCACATGCCCTGCAGCCCATCTCAGTTTTGTTCTGCTTACAAATGTTAAAAATAATAAAAATTAAATTAAAGGCTGCATGTAAAGGTGACACACACACCCCAACACATGCTGTTCCACAACTGCAGGTTCACATATTCTTATCTTTGGCATACTCGTAGATGTAACAGTTCCACATTTTGTGTCGAAAATAATTTCTTTTAAATGATTTTTGTTTGTTTAGGGGGTGTTGACAATTATTTTGGCCCCTTCCAATGGTTATTACCTTTTTTGTTCATTGCTTTGAAATTACTCTCATAAATTCCACATTGATGGGCATCATGTGTACATTGTATTGAGATTAATGATGCATAAAAAAACGTTTTTTTAATAGCAAGTTTTATCTAAAAATATATATATATATTATTCTTTTTAAATGTCCAAATTTGTTCAGACACTAAATATCAAGTATATGAAAACAGGTGTAAGTACTTGATTCATCCCTCCACATATGCGTATCTACCTTATCCAAAGAGACATCAGACACAGTAATTGACCTTTTTAGTCAGGACTCAGATGCTGCAACAACAAGTGTAGATACTGCATGCATATGGGCCAATATGGCTACCTTACAAAATTTGCTCTTAGTATAATCTTCAAAGATTAAACATTCCAAATTTCCTTGTCATGAATGGTTGATAAGGTATGCACAAATTCATCATGGTCTATGGGCCTGGAAGGAAAAAGCAAGACGAGAGTGCAAGGAAGGAAGGAAGGATAGGGGCAAATGGAGCCTTCGATCTGTCATGGCAATCCCCTGGAGGGGGGGGGGAGGAGTTCGTAGGAAGAGGCAGCATCAGACTCGGACATTGTAGATATAGATAGTTCAGGCTCACTCTGAACTTCTGACTCCATCAATCCAAGTCCTGCGGTTCCTGCTGTTCCTCTCCAGGCTCCTCTATATCAGATGGGGCCTATATCTGGGGCCGGCCGGCTGCCGGGGCTGGGCGGTTCATCAATTGAGCCCTCAGAATATTCCGTTTCTGAATCATGCACCCAGGGCAGTGGGTGAGATGCAGGGATGACCTGTCATCCAGAAGGAGCCAAGAAAAGAGTGAGGGAGGGAGGGGTGGTGAATGGGAGTGGAGTATGTTAGGGATGAAATGCGTGGAAGTGGATTTATGCCTTTGACTTTGGCTACCTCCCTTGTAAGGGGAGCTGTTGGTTTATGTATGTATGAATCATGCAACTCAAGCTGGAAAGTAGGGATGTTGCTTGAAGCAGTAGAATCCCTGCTGGTTGATGGCTGTGGTTGTAGTAGTGGTGGATAAGTGGCAGGAGCTGCATAAAACAAAATATTAATAAAAAAAAAAAAAAAAAAATTGTCAAGATTTTTTATATCATGTTTTTTTTTCTTTTATTATTATTATTATTATTTTTCTTTTAAACAGCACTTTTTTTTAGTTGCATCTAAAATTGAGAGCAATCAATCAATGAGTCCATTGGCCCTGGTCTCTCTTGCAGAAGACCCATGGTCATGAGGCATCCAGTAACAGCCTCCATCCAATATGGACAAACAAGTTTTGCAAATGTTACATTTTTTGGGGCACATGAAGAATTGTCACCCCAGTATGACAAATATCAACAGTGGGATAAATCATTTTGTTAGGTTAGGGCTAGGTTAGGTTAGGTTGAATGAGGGTTATGCTTATTGTTATCAACTTTACAACCGAAGAATCGTAAACCCAGGATGGCCCACATGAAGAATTGTCACCCTGTCGAAGACTGGGGTGATAATTCTTCATGCGATCCCATTTTTCTTTATATCATCCACTGCAGACATTTTTTGTTTTATTGCAGAGATTATGTCGAGAAGGATTTGATCAACTTTCCCAACAACAACCCTGGCATGGTGGTGTACCTAAAACCTCGGAGGCATAGATCGATCACCTTGCATCAAAGCAGAGTACTGTAAGTTTGACTTTTGCAACAGGTTAGCCTCTTTTACATTGGAGCTTAAACTCAGGAACTTTGTAAAGCATGAGGGCCCCACACCTGTAGCAGTGGCAAACCTAAGACCCTCATACTCCTGGTACAGTAACAGCTCTCCCCCTAATCCCTTGTAACAAAAACACTGTTACCTGCATTATTGAAAAAAAGTAATTTTCTTCCCTTTGAAGAGCTGGAGTTCTTCTTAGCTTGATAAAATTGTCTGGTGTTAGCCTGAATTAGATCTTATATTTAATGACATTCGCAGAGAATTCACTTCTAAAAGCCTGCCCGCACACCAATGTTCCCTATTAATTCTTTGCTGTGAGTGAGCACAGAAATTTGGTTGTGTGCAAATTTTGCCTTCTTTGCAAAGTAAGTGTGTTCTTATGTGGGTCACCATACTGACTGCAGAACACAATACAAAGGATCTCAAGTCATGTGATTTTATGAAATTGATAAATTCTCCAAATCAACTTTCTTTTGTTTTTACATTGTTATGAAATTATACAATTAATTTCTTTAATTGGAAAATTTCAATTTCATCTTGAAAATCTTGTGTGCGCACATTTTTTCCTTTGTGTACCATTTGTAAAACGTGTGTGCATGCATGCACATGCACACAGCTTAGAGGGAACCTTGCCCCCTGCACCCCACATGTCCTGCAGCATAGTAATTGAGCAAACCAAGAAATCAATTTACAATTTGATTATGACTGAGACATATTTCTAAAGAAAATGTAACTAGAATATACAATCTTGACAATTTGTTTCTGGATTTATCATTAATGTCATTATTTTTTTTTCTACCTATGGCATATTACTATTTAGATCTATGGTTTCAGTAAATGGAGGAGAGGAGTAGGTACATAAACACCCATGACCTGAATGGGGAGGAGCTAGTTGCAAAATGGGTCGAGTAGATGCATGCGTGGGCAATCAGGGTACCCAGTGGAGCGTCTCAGCAAATATCAACACACAGACTTCCCATCAATAGGTCAGGGACCCTGGACACATCAACACCCAGTGGTCAACACAGTCACTTTACCAGCTGTAAGTAGTTCAGGAGCTTTTTCCCCCTTACAAGAGGTAGCCAAAGTAATAACAGGTGTATATCAAGTGGGAGTGTTTGTAGTTTCTGGTAAAGTGATGCAGGTAATGGTTAAAGGTAGTTCTTGAGAACATATTTTGATTGCCAGATGATGATGATAATTGTCATGCGAAAGTAATGACTTGTTTGGAAATGTTGGCCATGGTGGACTTGGAAGATTTGTGCAAACTACATTCAAATGAAAGCCTCTACTATGGAGTGTACTTGGGAGCCTCTTATGTATAAAATACCAATGTGTTTCCTGGGATAAGATCCTGTAAAGTGTGCCAGTGTTAACGGGATTAACTAACTGTTAATCCTGTTAGCATATGATGACGCTGGTGTCGGCATCACGAGGCATGAGAATGTATATGAGGATAAACCCACTTCCAAATTAAATCTATTTCCGGCCGGTTGAGACCATTGTTTCTTGTCGGATTCTCATTCAGTGTGAAAATTTTGTCACTTTTGATGTTGTCAATTCCCTTTAGAATTTTAAGGACCTGTATCAAGTCACCTCTGAGTCTATGCTTTTTTAGGGAAAACAGATTCATGTGTTTCAGTCGACTTTCGTATTATTTATTTTTGCTATTTGGAATCAGTTTTGTGGCTCACCATTGTACTTTTTCCAATCTGTCAATGTCTTTAATGAGATTCGGTGACCATACAGAAATGGCATATTCCAAATGTGGACGAACTATCGATTTATATAGCTTGTTAATGAGTGATGGACTCAATCAGTCCTAGAATCTTATTTGCTTTCTCAGAGGCTGAAATACACTGCTTGTATGATTTGAGATCGTTAATGATAATTATGCAGATATATTTTTCACTACAGGTATTCACTTTTGTTAATGAATTTCCAAATAATTTGTAATCGTACTTACTGTTATTTTTACCTATGTGCATTACATTGCATTTACTTGTGTTAAATTTCATTAACCACTTTTCAGACCATTGCTGTAATTTATCTAAATCTTCTTGAATATCTAATTGGTTTAAGTGATCGTTTTATGCATCTTTGCCATGAGATGTACCAAAAAACTTTTTTCAGTTGTGGGCACTTGAATTTGACATAGCCCATAAGCTGTTCTATAAATGAGCAAACCATTAGTGTTGTGTTTTAGTGATGGAGATAAGAAACAGTCAGTGAAAAGGTTAAGTTCTTGGTCTTCAGGTGATCTATAATTAATAGGCAACAAAAGGGTGAACTGTACATTGTGAGTTGTCCCATTGAAATCCCTTAGCAGCATCTTGGGCAATGAAAGAATAACCTTCTGAAAAATCACCTCCTACTATAACTGCCTCCTTCAGAGGTGTACTGTTTCTTTCAACTGTTTTAAGTACTGTCATTGCTGCTGTGCAACGAAATGATGACAAAACATGCAGGATATTTTCTTGCTTAGTGATGATAAGTACAGTAAAGCTCTTTTATCCATTATTCTTGTATCCGGCTCCTTCTTATAACCAGCATATTATTCATGAGGAAATAACAATTTTGTATAAAAATGTAAAAATTCGAAAAAATAAAATGTAAAATTCCCGCGCCACTCCCGCCGCCGCCAGAGGTAGAGCGCATCTTTCCCGCCATCTTCCACAAATCCCGCCGCTCCGTCAGGCCCAGTGCCCACTGTAATAAGACGCCTGTTGTTAAGCGTGCGACTGTCTATTAGCAACTCTCTCAACACACAAACACATACCGACAGCAAAGGAAGGCAGTGATGGCTGAGTTGAAGGATATGCGTGGTAGTGCTGAGCTTAGCGTCACTGATGAAGCTCTTCAGGAGTGGATGGAGGTCGACAAAGAGGAAGCTATCACCCCCACACTAACTGATGATGAAATCATTCAGGCAGTGATTGAGGAGAAGCATGGTAAGGAAACAGAGGCTGATAGTGAAGAGGAAGATGACCTAGAGCCAAGAGTAACGTGGAAGGATGCTGCTGAAGGATTGGCAACATTTATCAAGTTTGCGGAGCAGTGCACCTACATAGGGACTCACGACGTGATGTCTCTTCACTGTCTTCAAAATGAATTTTTAATGCAGAGACAAACATTCTAAACAAAGAGACATGTGTGATTTCATGAAAATAAATAAAGATAAATAAATATGAATATACTGGTAAATAAATAAACAACAAAAGTGAAGCTATTGAATCAATTTTATTCAAGTACTCTATGAATAAAGGCAATAAGTGTATTTTTTCAATATTCCTTCTCGTAACCGGGATTTTCCCTTTCCGGCACATCTTTGGTCCCACTCGTGCCGGTTAAAAGAGCTTATACTGTATTCATGAAGTGGCTCCACTTTGTCTACCAATGTACAACAGTCAATGGTCACCCATTGCTTGCAAGATATTTCATTTGGAGCTGATCCAACATTGTCAAGTAAGTCGAGAAAGTTCAGAACACCTTCTTCTCTTGGGCAGTCTGCAAATTTGCATCATGCAAGCTTCTTTTTCTTTACTGCAGACACTATAATCCATAGGATCTTTGTATGAGTGACCTTATTTTCCCAATGCAGCCAACTGTAATTTTGGGTTCTGATAATGTGTACCGACACAGAGAGAACGGGTCCCACCACTACCAGCAAGCACACATGATGGCTGTAATTTACCAAATGTGGAGAATCCTGTTTTAATATTCTTTTTATCATTTTTATATAGTTCAAATATCTCTCTTAAATTCCCAAGAACCAGCTGCTTTTGCACCTTCAGCACTGGTGATTTTCACACAATCCTTTTGGCCACAACACATATGACTAACCTCATCTGACTTATAGAATCTTCAAACAAAATCTTTGTGCTCTTCTGATGCCACTTTTCCTTTGCTCATGATTGGAATCTTTAGAAAAAGATTCCAAATTCTGATTTTAGTAAATGGCTCTCTCACCATATATGTTGTAGTTTGAAAAAAAAAAAAAATGGTTTCTTTAATTTAGTATGGGGAGAGAGTCAATGCATGCAGTTTATGATTATTTGCTATCCAGGAATGACTTTTTCAATTTCTCAGATTGTGTTTCAGGTTTTGAAGCCTCATTTTCTGCATCGCTAGTAACATGAAGACCATAACTGACCTCTAGGCTTTCCTTCGAACGTTTTTCTGGCATCTGATAGCTTACCATGAGCTTTGCACTTCTTCTGGCTCAATGATAACCCTTCTGAAAAGAAATAAAAATTCATACATTTACATTAATGTACGGAGTAAAATTTTATACAAAATAATGTCATAGTTGTCATTACAATATATGATTTAATTGTTTAGCATTTTTTTTTAAATAAATGGATAACTTATAAGGAATATTTCTTCTCTCTCTCCACATATATAATAATAATAATAATAATAAGTTTATTTGGCAAAGAATTAATATACATGAAATGCAGATAATGACAGGAACACATAGTTCAAAATAGTAATTGCAACAAACATAAATTAGGTTAGCATATACATATATATATATATATATATATATATATATAGATAGAGATAAATATTACTTATGAGTTATCCATTTATTTTTAGAAATGCTAAACAATTAAATGCATACATTGCTATGCAAAAAATTACCAATTAAACAAAAATGGCATTGAAATAATATCTGGTGATTAAGAATGCAAACTGATTTAGAATGCTTATATAAAGGAACATTGTATACCATGCAGATCAAACCCAAATAATTTTCTTTTTGCTCTTTTTTTTTTTTTTTTTTTTTTTTTTTTTTGACTGGTGTTTGGTCCATAAGTGCTAGAAATGGTTCAATTGAAGTTAAGGGACTGTGGGAAGTGCTTATAGGTGAACGTGTCATAAAAGTTGTTCAATTTCTTTGGTGAACTTATGTATACTTACTCTATCGGAAAGAGTATTATTGCATACTAAATTGTTTTAGTAACATGTATATATTACGTGTAGTTAATTTTTTTTTTCTTTTTTTTATGATAGTATCTGTAATCATTGAAGTATCCACAGGCATAGGTAATCAGCCTACTATGTAGGAAATGAAAGATTAGAGTCTTGGAAACAACTTCATTGAGTTAGATTTTTTCCTACTCTCTTTTATTTTTTTTTACGATTTTTTTATTTTGAATGGTAGAAACTTCAGTGAAAATCTGCTATGATAAATTAAACAAAAAATTAAGTTACAGTTTCCTTTATTTTTTACTAATCAAATTAAATAATTACTCTTTCTCTTTACAAATTCGAAAGAATGAATGAAATCGGACAAACAGAAACAGAGATATGGCTATATAAATATAAAAAAACATAAACTTTTCAGGAGAGGCATTTAAAGTTTAAAGGAGCGCACCGGCATTTAAAATCCTCCGGCCGCGTACTCACTCGTGACATTGTCTATTTTTTTACGTTTCCGTTTAAAACTTTAAACAAAACTGAACTGGCTATCGAAAATTTGACTTTATTTCAATATACAGAATGTTTTTTCATGCAATGGGGTTGCCAGATGTCGCCAATAATTTATCTATTTCATTTTATATATAAGAACAGAAACGGAATTGAGCTGTAATATTTGGTCAAAGTGTTACAACCATCATAGAGAATCTTTTGAATACCTGTTGGTAGAAAAAAAGATAATACGATCGCATGCATGACTGGTAGGCTAACAGATACGCGACAGGGCGACATCCTTTCTCCTTTAGCTTTGAAGAGATACTGAGATCCTTGTGGTGATTGACGATTAGTGTTGGGCAAGTTGCCAGATATTTCCATATATATTAATTATAGTAAACAAAACAGAACTGGGTATCAAAATTTTGACCTTATTTCAATATACAATGTTTTTTCATGCAATGGGGTTGCCAAAGGTTGCCAAAAATTTATCTATTTTATTTTATATATAAGAAAAGAAACGGAATTGAGCTGTAATATTTGGCTAAAGTGTTACCACCATCATAGAGAATCTTTTGAAATGTTTACCTAAAATTCGTTGATTTTCCAGAATTTTTCGTGTTTTCGCGCCCTACAGTCCCTTAAAGGATTTTCTTCAACTGGGTATTCACTGTACAGATCTCGATTTGAAGATATTATATCACTCAAATCACTGCTTGAAGATGATCTGAATAAATGTTGTTCAGTCTCATAGTTTTCAATGGTTCTAATTATTGTGGGGTTATTCATTATTAGTGCCCAACAGTTCACATGCAACAATGAGTCTTTTTTCCATCTTCCATCATACTTTTCAATAAGCACATCAGTCAATTTTCCAAGATTGATTGTTATGCACTTATGTTTTTAGTAGTAGGGTCTTGGCAGTATTTCAAGTGCCGAAGCATTGCATTTTGCTGAAAAGGCCTAATAGCCAAGATGTAGATATCACTATGAGTAATTTCTATAAATCTGTAAAAAAAAAAAAGAATACAATAAGCAGGCCCGGCCCGAGAGTTTTTGATGCCCTAGGCGAAGCTGAAAAATTATGCCCCTTGGGTCCTCTCCTTGAAAGTTCACCCAGGGCCAGTGGCTCGGGGGACAATAATTTTTGGTTCAATTTTGTATCAATTATAGTTTATGGTAACAAAAAGAGCCATTTTACAGCAATATACTCTGTATTGTAATACATCAACCATCCAATACTAAGTTTAAAAAAGAAAATTTGTGCAACACATTGTTGGAAATGAAATTATGTAGGCTACAATAAAAAACTATTGGTTTCCATGACACACTTCAACAAAATTACAATTCCACTTTCCTAGCTTTTAGACTGGCGAAATTTCCACTAATTTAGCAAGATCCAAGTTAGAAGCTTCCTCATTCTCTATTGATATAGTAGCTAAACCAACAAGCCTTTGCTGCAGCATTGTTGAGCGCAAGTAAGTTTTAATTAGCTTCAGTTTAGAGAAGCTGCGTTCTCCACTTGCAACGGATACTGGCAAAGTTAATAATATTCTGTGGGCAATCACAACATTTGGTACACTATCTTGCAGTTTTTGCTCAAATATAAAGCAAAGTGCTGCTTGTGGGAGCATGGGTTTCGTCAAGCGCCTTGATACTGCCTTGAGCTGTGAGCATAGGTCTCTTGCATCAATGTCGTGATGCCCATTGTGTGTTAATGACTTTTCTAAATTTTGGCAGTCATGAAGAATATCTGCGTTTGGTGCATTTTTTATTCCATGGATGTCATATAAGAAGCCAAATATTGCTTTGTAGGAATGTAGCTGGTGAAATCTTTCTTCTACTGACTGTATGGCCATGTCAAGAACGCTATAATAAAATTCTACTTTAAACGTTTGGCTGGGGTCTTCTAGTGATTCCTCATGTGCTTCATAATCAAATAGACGCTTCTTTCGCCGTTTTCGTGATTGTTTTTTCTCAAATTGTGGCTCTATTTCCAAATCTTGAGCCACCTCTGTAGCATCAACCAGAACTTTTTGAAAACCATCATCACATCTACAGCTCAGAAGGTAGCTTTTTGTTGCTTCCAACTGTTTGGTAGCTGAATTTAAATCAGCATATTTATCTTGAAAATGCTTGCTGGTAATATTGACTTCAAACAGGATGTTATACCATGTGACAAGTGAAACAACAAACTCATATTTGGAAACAGCATCAGCTAACTCCTTGGCTTCAACCCGGGTCGAACTTCCAGATGACCCTTTAAGGTTTGTGTCTTCATAAATTTCAAGTAAAGCATCATATATGTCAGCAAGATGATATCTGAGGGGTTTAAGAGCATCAATCCGACTTTCCCACCTGGTCTCACTTAAAGGTTTGATGGTTAAGTCTTTCATGATACTGACCAAAACCTGCCATCGATGAGTTGAGATTGAGAAATAATTATACAGATGTTGTACTATGCCAAAAAAAATTGTAGCTTGAAGACAACATTTGACAGCATCATTCACCACCAAGTTTAATGAGTGTGCACTGCAAGGTACAAAAAAGGCACGTGGATTCATATCAAGCACTCTCTGCTGAACACCGTTGTGTTTTCCTTTCATGTTGATCCCTTGACCACGTAAATTGTCTATCTGCAACCCCACATTTTGAAGCTCATCCACCAGTGTTTCAGTCATGAAAGCTCCAGTAGTTTCTTTTAATGGAACAAAGCTTAAAAAACTTTCTTTGATGCAAACTTGATACTGACTAACCTCTGGCTCTTTTTTAATATCTACATATCGAAGAATCGTTGTCAGTTGCTCTATGTGGCTGATATCAGGTGTACAATCTAATATAATTGAGAAGTATTTTGCAAGCTTTACTTCACCATAAATTTTCTCTTTAATTGCACTTGCCAGCAGTTGTATAAGTTCATTTTGGATCCTTTTTCCCAGATAGTGCACCATAGTCTCTTTGTTTTTAATTCTACGTAAATGTTCATTCATGACTGGATCAAATAAAGCTAGAAATTCAACCAACTTTAAAAAATTTCCATTGTTGGGACTGTAGAGGCTCTCATTTGTTCCTCTAAATGCTAAGTTCTGTACAGCATGAACCCTAGACAACGCAATCAAACGTTCCAAAAAATTTTGCCAGTACTTTTCTTCCTGCTTCAAACTCTGCTGTTCAATATGATCAATGGTTTTTCCTTGTTTCAATCGTAGTTCAAGTTCACGCCAGGTTTGATAGTTGTCGATATGTTCCGTGCTTCTTTCATGAACAGAAAGAATTGCTGTGGTATTCTGCCAATCATTAGAACCTTTTTTATGCAGAGAAACGTTAGGTTTGGAGGAAAATAATTTACAGCAAAAACAAAACATAACATCTTTCGAAGTTGAATAAACCAACCAGTCACGGCATACTTCCTCACCATTACTCAGTCTTCTTTTGTAATGTATAGGGGAAAATCTTCTGTTCTTAGAATCCTTGGGGAAGTTGTATGAAGAAATGTGCTGTGGTCCATGTTGTACAAGCAGTTGTCACAAAACATTATTGCATGTGTCAGGCCAAGTTGCTGGATCTCCACAATTCACATCACTAATTCCAATGTCAGATACAGCAGCAGGTTCAATACCATCACCCATTTCTCCAACAGAAGTCTGTGCAACATCTACTTTACAGTCTGTGTTTAAAGTTGCAGTGGGTTCAATATTGGTACTACCTGCTGATTTACCACCATTTTCGCTTGTTTTTTCTCTACTTAGATACTTAAAAAAAGAACCCTCTTGTTTTGCTACTGCCTTTGCTTGTTCTGCTTTGCGTTTGCGATTTTGCGCCCCTGAGGGCTGCTTTCTATTACTCATCTGAAAAGCGCAAATTGGGAGGAGTATTATTGTTAATTCCTATTAGACAAATCTTAATAAATATCAATTAATGCATTCCATTGGAGTATATACCGTATAGACAGTTTAGATATATTCCTCTTTAGGGTTTATTCCTTTTCATATAAGGGTTAAACACGCTAGGCCTAGTTCACCACCACAACCATATATATTCATGTTAATAGTAATATACATAATTAGTCACTTTTTATTATGTTTGGTAAATTTATAGTTTCTTCCCCGACTCGGAAACTTTGATTGAAATATATTTTTTCTGGTAGATTTTAGTGTGCTATGAACGAATATGACTGTCGTTTCTGGGGGAAATGGCTATTTATTTTATTTCTATTCTATTTTTTGTTTCATTTCTTTTTTAATCACCTGGTGTTCACAAACCTAACCTAACCTGAGCTAAAGGTAATTAGCCTAACTATACCTGACCTGACCTAACCTAATCTAATCTAACCCAACCTAACCTGACCCAAGATTTTCAGTAAGTGCTAGTGATGTTAAACGTGATTTTTCCCATTAAGTATAGAGAAGAAAATGCTTTGAATAATGATGATTATCCGATGGTATATGTGAAAATTACCGTTGTTGAAACGAGGAAGAAACTATAATAATACCTTATGTTTTTCCAAGTATTTCAAATTATATATAGTCTATCCTAATATCAAATTTTCACACATCGATATATTCAAACATTTTTATGGCCGGTTTCCAACCTCACATTCCAACCTCAATTTGAATCTCCCCTCTACCTTTGGTTTCACTCTATAACATATCAATATAGGTAAGTATTGTAATGAAACATAACGCAATACAATCACGCTATATTCACCGACGTGGAACACTATTTAAGAACTTTAAAAAATAACATCGAAAATCTAAACAACCCAATTTTCTTACTTCATAAACACAGCCGTTGCGTTGGCGGGAGTTGAATGCTGGCGACTGGCGTGTGTTCGGTGTTCCCATAGGATATCAGCTGTGTTAGTGGGGAGTGGTGGCGCGATATTTGAAACAGTGTTTCTACCAGAGCATTCGATCGGTGTTTTCTCTCTGTCGGGGTTACCTTAACTCACCCTGTCCCTACTGAATTGAAAAATAAGAAAAATATGGGAAATTTGGCAAAACGCCTCTGCAAATTAACCAATTAGTTACTGGTCTGACGCCTGACGGTTAATGAGTAAACCATGCTAATTAAAGTACCGAAATAGGAATTACTGCTTGATGCCCCTCTCAGCCTGATGCCCTAGGCGACCGCCTAGATTCGCCTAATGGTAGGGCCGGCCCTGACAATAAGGTGACACATTTTTTAATCCAGTTATAGATTATATTTGAATTCTTAAATATTCTATGAGGCTCATTAGAAAAGCATAACAACCAACCACACACACATTTCTGGCTGAAACTGTACTAACTTGTAGATCTAAACTACAACTATCTGTACTGATTCTGTACAAATAGCAACATGTTCCAAAAATTGCTAGATCATTCAGTACTTTATGAATTGACAAACATTTTGTAAATACATGGTGTTTACTTATAAGTTAATTACATGAAAATTACCAAGATAAACAACCTTATATGGCTGTTTATAACAGCCTAGAGATGTGCTTTGTTTTTTTTATCAAAATAAAAATTCTAAATTAAGAGGAGGAGGAGGTGAATCAAATAGAGAAGAAAGGGTAAAAGGTGCAGATGGAGAGATGATAATGGAAGAGATGGCAATAAGAGGAAGATTGGAAAGTATTTTATGGAGTTGCTCAATGTGAAGGAGGATAGGGAGGGAAAGGTAGTTGCAGTGGGTAGCACTAAGAAAAGGACAGTGATGAGAGAGGAAAATGGAGGAGAAATAAGGAAAGATGAGGTGAAGGAAGTTGTTAAGATGATGAGAGCAGGTAAAGCACCTGGGTTGGATGGATGTCATGGAGAATGTCTAAAACAAAAAGGAGGTACAGTGATGGTGGACTGGGTGTTGACGTTATTTAATGCTTGTTTAAGAGAGGGTAGAGTGCCGGAGGACTGGAGGAGTGCCTGTATAGTTCTACTTTACAAGGGAAAAGGGGACATGTGTGAGTGTAGTAGTTTCAGAGGGATCAGTTTGTTAAGTGTAGTTGGGAAGGCTTATGGGAGGGTCTTCATTGAGAGGATTAGGAGGAACAGAAGAGTAATTGGTGAGGAACAGTGTGGGTTTAGGACAAGTGGGGGTTGCATGGATCAGATTTTTGTGGTAAGACAGATTTGTGAGATGGATGTTTTTTGGGCTTTTATGGATTTGGAAAAGGCTTACAACAGGGTAGAGAGGAAGGCACTGAGGGAGGTATTGAATTGATGTATTGAATCTTGGCTGTGATTTGAACAGTTCCTTCAATCCAATGGCCAGGGTGATATTTAGCCTATTTATAATTTTTTTTAACTTCACTTGGATAGTAAAAGTGGTTATGTGCAAAACTCATTTCATTAACATTATCTAATAAAATAATATATTGACTTACAACGGAGTTGGGTATGAACAGAGTATGAGTGCGGGAGTCAGAAATCCAATGCCCATGCATCTTAATTTATACTATGACCACACAACATCAGTGCCAAGGACAGGTGGCGATGTGTGCCTACAGAAGCCTATTCTATCACTATGCCCAGCTCCACACAATCTTTCTACTTTTTTATTTGTGTGTAAAGAAGGCTTATAAAATTTCAATCATTATCTAACTAATCAAATGGGGAAAGGTACATACATATACGAGGACACTACTTCATAGTGTCATCTTGTTTACATGCCCTCTGACCTCCGAGGGGAGAAGGCTTCAATTTTGTACTCCTCCGCCACTGGCTTCCAGATCTCCTGCAACTAGTCATTCATCACAAGAAAAAACCTAATTCGTTTTATCTTATTATTTAATTTAAGCACTTTTAAGAGGAAAAAAGCCTTTGGTATATGTATGTCAAGAGCAGTCAAGAGTTTTTATGAGAGTAGTAGAGCTTGCGTTAGGATTAGAAATGGAGAGAGTGAATGGTTTGAGGTAAAGGTGGGACTTCATCTGGGGTGTGTTGTCGCCCTGGCTGTTCAATCTTTACATGGATGGGGTGGTGCGAGAGGTGAATGCAAGGGTTGTGGGTCAAGGGTTGAAGATGATTAAAGAAAATGGAGAAAAGTGGCAGGTGAGCCAGCTGTTGTTTGCTGACAACACTGCGCTTGTAGCAGGATCAGTGGAGGGATTGAGGAAGTTAGTGACAGAGTTTGAGAAGGTGTGTGAAAGAAGAAAGCTGAAGATAAATGTGGGTAACAGTAAGGTGATGAGATGTACAAGGGGAGAGAGTGACAGTACGCTGGAAGTGAGCATTAAGGGTGAGAAACTGGAGGAAGTGGATAGTTTCAGATACTTGGGTGCAAATGTGACAGGAAAGGGAGGAATGGGGGTGGAGGTAGAATGTAGATTGAGAGAAGCGAGTAAATGCCTTGGTGGATTGAAAAGTGTAATGAGAAATAGACATCTGGGAATGGATGCTAAGAGGAGATTGTATGAAGGAGTGATTGTGCCAACAGCTCTGTATGGGGCAGAAACATGGAACATAAGAGAGGAAGAGAGGAGTTTGAATGTGTTTAAGATGAGGTGCCTGAGAAGAATGATATGGGTTACTAGGCTGGATAGAGTGAGAAACAAGGAGGTGAGGAGGAGAATGGGGTAGAAAGGGAGTTGTCGTTCCCTAGACTGTCTGTCCGGGCAATCCTGTCTCTCCATGGAATGCCACGGCCGGAACGGGGTTTTCCCACAAATCCTCTATGGAGTGTATGTTGTCTTGTTTGCGTGCATGATTGCCTATAATGCAATCTTCCATGAAGTGTTGAATAGTATGGGATGAAGTGTTACATCCAGGGCAGTTGTCCACAATGCAGTCATCTAGTCTTTTCCAGTAGCTTGGAAGGGCTGCTGGGTGGTGGCCGCATCACAGTCTGGCAAGATGGACTCTGTCCTTTCGTGGGAGAGAGGATTCAGAGGGATGGCTATCAGGAGGTCTGGCATGTAGCAGTGTGTTGTCCTTTATTGTATTAATGGAGCAGTGAGTGATATGATTATGAATATGTTTCTGGAGGCTGGTATTTGTATGTGATATGGATATTTGGGTGTGGTTTTTTTTTCTTGGCGTGTGTGGGTGTTCTGCTATGTAGTGTAGCGGGTGTGTTGTGTTTGTGGAGGCTGCAGTGTTTGTGTGCCTCTCATGTCAAGGTGATCTTTGGCTTTGAGGACTTTTGTTTCATGGTGTGGGTGGTTTGTAGGTGTTGTATATGTGCAGCCTGTAATTGCTTTTAATGCTTTGTTTTGTATGGTCTGAAGGGTGTTGAGGTGTGTCTCACTGAGATTAGGTGCCCATGCTGGACTCGCATAGTTCATCACTGAGCATATGCATTGTTTATATAAGGTAGTGTTAATTTGTTTTGTCCAAATGTTGTTCCAGTGATTGATTTAAGTGCGTCGAGTCTAAGTGTGCATTTATTTTTTATGTTTGCGATATGCTGTTTAAATGACATGGATGTATCATATGTTACACCAAGAATTTTTGGTGTGTGTGTGGTATTAGAGTGTTGTTGATATAGAGATGAGGAATGTATTTGTGTTCATTTGTCCAGTTGGTGAGAAGTGTTGCTGTAGATTTGGCTGGGGCTATTTTGAGTCTGTAATAAACCATGTGTTGAGCGTATCAAGGTATGGTTGTATTATTGTGATTGTTATGTTGTCTGCATAGGAAGAGATTTGTATTTCTGAGGTGTCTGGTGCGGGTATATCATGCATGTATAGATTAAAGAGTGTGGGGAATAGAACTGAGTCCTGTGGTACTCCATTCTTAACGTTTCTGGTGTGCGATGATTGGCCATTATATGACACATAAGCATTTCTGCCTGCCAGATAATTGGCCAACCATCTTTTAGCGTTGTTGTGCATGTCTGTATTTACCTAGTTTTATTTTGCGGGAAGGGGAGCTATACTCATGGTGTCCCGCCATTGTATCTTGCAGTGTCTAGTTTGCTTTTAAACTCATGAATGGTTTTTGCACATACTATTTCATTGTCCAGTTTGTTCCAAGTGTCCACTACTCTATGTGGAAAACTGTTTTTCTTCAGTTCTCTTCTGTGGCTATGTTTTTTTTATTTTCTTTCCATGTCCTCTTGTGTTTCTCTTGTCCCAGTTTAGTAAGTCCTCTCTATCGAGTATCTCTGTGCCTTTCATGATTCCGTAGATGGTCAGTAGATCACCTCTCTCTCTTCTTTGCTCCAGCATCGCTAACTCCAGTTTAGCCAATCTCTCCTCATATGATAGGTTTGCAAGTGCAGGTGCCATTTTTGTTGCTGCTCTCTGGATTCTTTCTATTTTCTTTATATTCTTTTTGGTACTGGGTGACCACAATGTCACCACATATTCTAGTCTAGGCCTTATCAATGTAACCAATATTATTTTTATCATGTCTTCGTCCAAGTATGCAAATGTCACTTTTATTGATTTTAGGAGTGTTACATATTTTTTGTTAGTTTGTGGAGGGGGGATAGTATCAAAAGCTTTACTAATGTCCAATGTTATGAGAAGTGTTCTGTGATGGGACCTATCTAAATTGATGCCATCTAATATTCTTTGTGTGAGATTTATTAGAAGAATGTTTGTGGAATGTAGTGGCCTAAACCTGTGTTGTGAGTCAGCAAGGGGAATATGTGGTGTGAGGGAGTTGGGAGATAGGGTTGATGAAAGAGTATTGAATCTATTTTTCCCAATAAAAAAGAAGACTCAGGGGTGATTTGATAGAGATGTTTAAGATTCAAAGGAAATTAACATCACGAGTGACAATATTTTCACCCTGAATACGAATAAGACATGACGTAATGGTCGCAAATTGTCAGGAATATGATTTAATTTGGAAGTGGGTACAAACAATTTCACCAACCGTGTAGTAAATAAATGGGACAAACTTCCTGAAGAGGCAGTGCAATGTAGTACAGTTTGAAGTTTTAAGATTTATTTAGATAACCACCTAAGAAATATACTGTAATGCCTGGCTTTTTTATTTCATTTGTTGTCATTAACAGTTTATTTTTTGTTATTCATTTCTTATCAATTATTTTTATTTTTGTTTATCATTTTTCATTATTTACTCATTTTATTTTTTTATCTACCTGTTTGTCTACTTATTTTTTTCACATGAACCAAAAGTTCTCCTGCCGGCATGCTCTTCCATTGTAATCCTTTGGTTTGGACACATGCAATGAAAGAATGAGTGAAGAAAGATTAGTAACAGAGATGTGGAAGGCAGAGGTGGAAGGAGTGAACATGAAGGGGCAACCAAGGATGAGATGGATGGATGGGGTGAAAGGGGCATTGGGAAAGAGGGGAATGTCTGTTGAGGAAGAATGGGAGAGGACAGAAGATAGGTGTGAATGGAGAATGGTTGTGTATGGATGATGCTGTGATGCATGGAAGGGAGTGGGTGGGAGATGGGGGTGAGGGAGTGTGTGTGAAAAATGAATTGATGCAGCCTGAAGGGATTTCTCCCCCATCTTCTCCATTCCTGCAGGAGGGGTCAGAGGGGGGGGGGGGGTGCCAATTTAATGAAGCAGCCTTGCTGTGGATGTGCTGCGTCTTGCAACACTGCTTCTAAGCCAGGGCAGTGGGTGAGATCCAGGGATAACCCATCATCCAGGAGGAGGCAAGATAAGAGGGAGGAAGGGGGGGGGTGAATGGGACTGGAGTAAGTGTGGATGGAATATGTGGGGGTGGATTTTATGCCTTTGTTTTTGGTTACCTCCCTTGTAAGGGGGGAAAAGCCTTTGATATATATACATGTCATCACAGACACATCAAATAGTCAAAGAACTTTTTAAAATGTTCAGCTTCCTAAACAAAGCAGAGAACAAGTGGAACACATTACCAGTTGTTGTTGCCTTGTGTTAATCATAACAAAATAGCAATAGAGGAACATGATCACCTTCACAGGCTCTCAACAGAGTTTCCACTTGCTATGTCGTGTTCTTGTCTGATGGCTACCTCAGTACCCCCTTCCTCTATGTTCCATCCTGTTAAAACCCTGAACAGAATTGTTCGTCCAAGGACTGCAGTAGAAATACTCTTATAAGGCATACCAATTATCAAGGAGCTAACTCCCCACCCCCACCCACATGGAACCAGGGAGAAGAAAGAAGTGATATGACAGAACTACTTGGGAGGCTGTGCACACAAGATTGACAGACAAACATGAATTAAAAAATATGAATATTGAAATTAAGGATATAGATTAAGTTGGAACTGTACATGGTTTTGAGAATAGGTATTATGTCATATTGGAGAGTAGATGGGACCCAACAAGCATTGCTATTTTCCTACATACTACGGTAAGGGAAATGCATACATAACAGGACCCCATGAGCATAGCTCATTTCTTGTGGGTAAATACACATGAGAGAGGTAATATATGATTTTTTTCAACATGTCTTTCTATACAAAATATCTCTCACTCACCTTGAATTTGCTTGTATAAACAAAGTGTGTCCAGGGTTGAACATCTTCTCTTCTCTTCTGCAGCCACTCCTTTGCAGCTGGAGATGCCATCTGCAGCTGCACAGGCAATTGCATTATCAAACTGAAATAAATATATCAAATGTTATCAGCTAAATCTATCAAATCTATCTCAAATGACCATTAGCTGGAAGAATTAAAACGAAGGTCACATCCACTCACATATACCCATTATCTTCCATCCCAATCTCATTTGTATCCACATTATCCTTGATGTTAACTTATGTCAACCACTGACCAACAAATACAATAGCATAACTTTTTTGCCAAAGCACACAAAAGCTACATCAAAAAATAATTCAAATCATATAGTGAACCACAACAGCCATTCTGAACAACAAAAATTGCATTGACACATATTTCTGTAGCCAGAATGATATAACACATCAACACAAAATACATACATATATCAGGGGCTTTTCCCCCCTCACAAGGGAGGTGGGCCAAAGTCAAAGGTATAAATCCACTCCCATCCATTTCATCCCCACATACTTCACTTCCATTCACCACCCCTCCCTTGCTCTTTTCTTGGTTCCTCCTGGATGATGGGTCATCTCTGCATCTTGCCCACTGCCCTGGGTCAAAAGCAAGACACAGCACCTCCACAGCAAGGCCACTTCATTTAATTAGCGACCCCCGTCTCTGTCCCCTCATGCAGAAAAAGAGAAGATGGGGAGACATCCCTTTGGGCTGCATCAAAATATCATTTGCACATACTTCCTCACCCACACCCATCCCCTACCCACTCCCTTCCATGCATCACAGCATCATCCATATACAATTGCAAACTACAATTAGGTAAATACAACTATTCTCCACTTACCCCTGCCATCTGTCTTCTCCCATCCTTCCTCAGCAGACATTCCCCTTTCCCAATGCCCTCTTTTACCCCATCCATCCATCTCATCATTGGTTGCTCTCTTATGTTCACTCCTTCCACTCTGCCTTCCACACTTCTTTTACTAATCTTTCTTCACTCATTCTTTCCATGTGTCCGAACCATCCCAATACTCCTACATCAACCCTACTTCCCAACTCCCTTTCCACCCCCGTTCTCCTCTTAACCTCGTTTCTCACTCTATCCAGCCTAGTAACCTTATCATACTTCTAGACCTCATCTCAAACACATTCCATGTTCCATGTTTCTGCCCCAAACAGTGCTGTTGGCACAATCACTCCTTCATACAATCTCCTCTCAGCATCCATTCCAAAATGTCTATTTCTCATCACACTTTTTAATCCCCCAAGGAATTTACTTCCTTCTCTCAATCTACATACTATCTCCACCTCCATTGCTCCCTTTTCTGCCACATTCACACCCAAGTATCTAAAACTATCCACTTCCTCCATTCTCTCTCCCTTAATACTCACCTCTAGTCTGCTGCCAATTTCTCCCCTTGTACATCTCATTACTGTGCCTTATATTTACCCACATTTATCTTTAACTTACTTCTTTCGCACACCTTCCCAAACTCTGTAACTAACTTCCTCAATCCCTCCTATGATCCTGCTACAATTGCAGTGCCATCAATAAACAACAACTGGCTTACTTCCCACTTTCCTCCATTTTCTTTAACCATCTCCAATCCCCAACCCACTACCCTTGCATTTACCTCTCACACCATCACCCTATCCATGTATAAATTGAACAGCCAAGGTGACAGAACACATACCTGACAAAGTCCCACCTTTACCTCAAACCACTCACTCACCGACCTATTTCCGATTCTAACACAAGTTCTGCTACTCTCGTAAAAACTCTTGACTGCCCTTAAAAGCTTTTCTCCTGTCTCATGTATCTGCAATATTTCCCACAGTGCCTTCCTGTTTACCCTGTCATAAGCCTTTCCCAAATCCATATAAGCCCAAAAAAACATCTTTACCTTATCCTAAAGCTTTCTCACATCTCTCTTACCACAAAAATCTGATCCATGCAACCCCTACCTGTCCTAAACCCACACTGTTCCTCACCAATTACTCTCTCTCTCTTCCTTTCCTAATACTCTCAACCAAGACCCTCCCATAAGCCTTCCCAACTACACTTAACAAACTGATTCCTCTGAAACTACTACACTCACACTTGTCCCCTTTTTCCCTTGCAAAGTGGAACTATACAGGAACTCCTCCAGTCCTCCGGCACTCTACCCTCTCTTAAACAAGCATTAAATAATGTCAACACCCAGTCCACCATCACTGTACCTCCTTTTTGTTTTAGACATTCTCCATGATACCCTTGTAACCCAGGTGCCTTACCTGCTCTCGTCATATTAACAACTGCCTTCACCTCCTCTTTCCTTATTTCTCAATTTTCTTCATTCACCAATGTCATTTTCTTAGCGCTTACCACGGCATCCACCTTTCCCTCCTTTACCTTTAGCAACTCTCTACCCATCTTCCTCTTATTGCCTTCCCTTCCAGTATCATCTCTCCATCTGCACATTTTACCTTTTCCTCTCTATTTGATTTCCCTTCTCTTCCTCTTTTAATTTCTTTACAAAACATCTTTTTGTTACTTTCAAAATTTTCTGTTGCTCTTACCTTATTTCACATCTGCTCCCCTCTTTGCCTCCTTTATCTTATGCTTTACTTGTCTTCTCATTTCTTTGTACCTCTTATATGATTCTCTCATCCTATTTGTAACCAATCTGTGAAAGCTCGCTTCTTCTCTTCTACAACCTTCTTTGTTTCCTCATCCCACCACTCACTACCCTTCCTTCTATTTCTCCCATCCTCCTTTTTCCACACACCATCTTTGCACACCTTGCAACTTCCTCCTCCACTCCTAGTTCTACTCTATCCTTCACTCCCTCCCACTCCTCTCTCCGTTTCTTCTTATACTCCTTCTCCCTTTCTTTCTCATTTAAGCAGTTCACTTTAAACACCTCCCTACCTTCTGTCTTTTTCCTTTTTCTCCATCTATCCTCCACTCTCAACTTACCTTCCACCAAAAAATTATCTGATATTCCCCTACTCTCTCCCCTTTGAATATGTATATCCTTAACTCAGTGCTGGTTTAGTATGTGACCTGCCTTTTGGATGTGGCCTACAACATTTTTTCTCTGGTACAGTATGTGGCCTACCTATTCAATGCACCAAGCTCTACAAGTTAGGTTAGGAGAGGTTAGGTTCAAATGAAAACATTATGAAAGTATTGTTTTAAATTTGTCCTGAGTTAGGACATATTCAAATGGGGTAGACCACATACAACTACCGGTAGGTAAAAACATACGAAACCAGTTTCAAAAAGGTAGGCCACATACTAAACCGGCACCCTTAACTCTTCCTACTATACTCCTGGTTACCACTATAGTCCATTAATGCTCTATTTACCACCCTTCCATCCACCACCCTCTCCCATGTGTACTTATACTTGACTTTCTTCCTAAACACTGTATTTGCTATCATCATATGTAATAAATCACAAGCCACAGAGGAGAGGTAAGAGGGTGTCAGACTTAATATTTAGTAGGGAAGAAGAAATAGTAGAGGAAATAGAAGTAGAAAGTTCCCTAGGATGAAGTGATCATGCTACCATTACTTTCACATGCAATACAAAGAAAATATTCTTGTACAAGAGAACATACTTTAAAGAGTTGAGAAATAAAAGTTGGACATCAAATGGGAGAAATACTTGGGTAAACCAAATATTGAGGATTTTTTTTTTTTTTTTAGAATTAAATTTAGATACTATAAATAAATGTGTGCCAATTAAAGTAGTTAAAGACACATTTTGTCAGAGAAAAAGAACAAATCTCAGAAGAAGGAACTACTAATGAATAGGATGCTTTGGTCAAAAATAAGAAAAAAACGCCTTGGTCACGACTAATACAACTAAAAACCTGTGTAAATACAACTTGTCAGGAATTTCAACAGGTTGAGAAAGAATACAGGTGTACAACCAGGTGAGGAATGAAACAAGGAAACAGAAAAAAATAGAGAACAGCTAATTGAAAGGCAAAAGAAAATCCAAATAATTTTGGAAATATGTACAAGTTAACAAAAAGAATTGGTATACCAGAACTACACATGAATAGTGATAGTAGTATGAACAAAACTAAGATGGAAAAGGCAGACATACTGGCTAATCAGTTCAACAAAGTATTCACAGAGGAACCAGACGGAGATGTGTTAAATCTTTCATTTAAACATGTGCCTGAAATGTCAAATATGGAGTTCTCATTACAGAACATTAAAAATGCCATGAAAAAAAAAATCACCTGGACCGGACGGAATATATCCTAGGATAATGAAGGAAGGAGGAGAGCAACTGGCAGAACCTCTTAAAATAGTATTTGAAAAGTCTTACAGTACAATACTGTACAATTACCGATGGACTGGAAAATTGCAAATAAACTGCCATATTCAAACAAGGAAGCAGTTGTGACCCGACAAACTACAGACCAATAAGTCTCACAAGTATTGTGCATAAACTAATGGAATCACTAGTCAGAGAGAAAGCTATGAAACGCATGAAATCAAATAAACTATTTAGTAACAGGCAATTTGGATTCTTACCAGAGTGATCTACAGTTCTTCAATTAATAAGGGTATTGGACAGCTGGGAATGCTGCAGTGGACATAATCTATAAATCAGAATGGCATGATGTGGAAAGTGGTGTCACTCAGGGATCTGTGATGGGACCATTATTGTTCGTCCTTTAAATAAATGATTTACCAGAAGTTTTAAGAGATGGAAGTAAAATATAATTGTATGCAAAGAATACAAAAATTTATTGGTGAATTAAAGCACTGAAGGACATTGCTGCTTGATAAAAAAAAAAGTGTACATTCATGCACACTGGAAATTGCAATGGAAGAAACTATGGATATAACATGAATGAAAAGATGACAAAAATAAGTACAGAGAAGGATATAGGGGATAGTAAACTCCAGTTCTCAAATCATCTTGCAGAAAAGATAAATAAAGCTAATAGACTTGTAGGACTTATCAGAAGAATCTTTGTCTCTTTGGATGAAGAAATTTTGAGGTTTCTCTTTTAGGTGGCGCTACTCGGCCCCCATTTGGAGTATGTATGCAAACCAAGTAGGGGCTTCAGGTCTGCTGAAGGACACTGGAGCTGTCGAAGGAAGGAGTGCAGCGGACAGCGACCAAGCTGCTGCCAAAACAGAAACTGTGAGGAGAAACTGAGGAAACCCACACCTAGCATGTAGGTACACGTGCACGAGGCGATACAATTGAATCACTTAATATCCTGACAGGAGTCTACGATGAGGACGTATGCCATGACATTTTGGAACTATGGGAAAATAGACATCCTATGAAAATAGTAAAGACCAAAACTGGATAAAAGGAAGAACTCATTTTGTAGCACCAAACAAATGGAATGCACTACCTAAGTATGTCACAGACTCAAAATCAGTTATAAAATTTGAGAGTAAGTTTGATAAAGCATGGGACAACCAATATCAAATAAATAACTTCAATATAAAAATATAATTAAATAATAAATCGCCGTCCAGAAACTATGTGCCTGCCTAACTTACCTTTCGGATCCAGTGTACAATGTTGATTACAAGCAGGCGGTGGTTACTACAACCGCACTCACAATCTCAGACTGCACAGCACACTGTTAGTTCATTGGCGCAAAAAAAACACAACTTAATGTAAATCATCAAAGTAAACGCACAAACAACGTATCCAAAGCGACCGCCAGCACGACCTTCCACCGCAACCGCTCAAGTCATACTGACGAGCAGTCGAGCACAGGGTTGCCAGATTGGCCTTTTTTAGGCCAAAAACCTCAATTTTGGCTTCTTTTTCAACCATTTGGCCTAAGGATATTTGGTTTGGCCTAAATTACTAAATCTGGCTTTTTTTTGGCTTTTTTTAGAATGTGGCTTCAATATATTCCATTTGGCTTCAGTAAGCTCATCTGATAATAGTGAGTTGAACACTGAGTCCATTTGCTACCTCCTAAGACAAAACTAATCCAAGTTAAAGTCTACCATACAGTCGAGTGCGCGTATCTTTTCTTTCCTTTTTCTTTTGTTACCATGGTGATCCATGCAATTTGTCCCATTTTCTCTTATTGCACTAAGAGAAAATTAGACGAATCAGCAGTGTGATGTTGATAGCGCACGAGATCCACGTGCAACTTTTGGCGTGAGTTTTGTTGTTGTTTTTCTTAACTGTCTGAAGTAATTTTATGCCTCCAAACAATAGTAAGCTATGTTCATAAATAAGCAAGGAGTAGGTTACATTGGTAGGGTACTGAATATTGAAATATATCGTGTTTTGACGAACAAAATTTGTAAAATCATTTTCCATCCCACAAAAGCGTTCGTTCTGGTTGTTTATATTTATGTATAGTGGAAAAGATCGTTGACATTAAATTTTCATTGGTGTTTTTAGTGATTATCAAGTGCTTAATTATTTAGGAGTATTTGTTTTTTCAGGTGCATGCATTTTAGAATAAGAATCATCCTGCAATCTTCAATAGCCTAAGATGCCGAAGTGGAACTGCAGTTATGACAGTGCCAGGAGGTACAGAGCTGAGTGGGAGAAAAAGTTTATGTGGGTGAAATATGCACCTGATGGCTCTGGTGAGGCATATTGTAAGTTATGTCACAGTAATCTGAACCCCAAAATGTGCTCATTACAAAACCATGAAAAATCGGAGAAACACAAGAAGAAGACAGTATCACCAGCACTTGCACCACCAATAAATTTTCAGTCAACAGCACCCAACGATGTCAAACAGGCAGAATTGGAACTTGCTGTTGCAGTCTGCTGCCATTGCTCAACTTCCTCTGTGGACCACATTGGTGAAATGATAAAAAAGAATGGGAAAGGTAGCATCTTAGGAAAAATCAATCTTCATAGAACTAAATGTAGCAAACTGATTACGGAAGTTGTGTCCCCAACCCTTAAACAAGAACTGAAGAAGGATCTAGAAGGAGAAAAATTTGCCCTTTTAGTAGATGAGTCAACCGATGTTGGGACAGTGAAGTATTTATGTATTGCGATACGTTACTGCAGCAAAAAGGAAAATAGAATAGTAACAGAGTTTGTTGGTCTTATTCCTGTCAATGACACAACAGGGGAAGCATTATTCACTGTGATTAAAGCTGCTGTTACAAATGTAGGTTTAGAACTTCGTAACTGCATTGGTTTTGCAAGTGATGGTGCCTCAGTTATGACTGGAGTTAATAACTCGGTTTGGACCCGAATACAGCAGGAGTCTCCAGATTGTGTGCAAGTAAAATGTATTTGTCACTCACTAGCACTGTGCGTGAAGCATGCATTTGAGAAGCTGCCTTCATGCTTGGGATTTTTAATTTCAGAAATACCAAAATGGTTTTCCAAGAGTACAGTAAGGAGGGCAGCTTACAAACAATTGTTTAGCATAATGGACCCAGCTGAAGAAAGGAAAGGAACCTCGCTGCCATTTCAGCAAGCTTCTCAGACCAGATGGCTAGTACGCGGGAAAGTAATGTACAGCATCTTGATGAACTGGGAAGAACTTAAGGCATACTTCATGTGTGCTGAGCAGGCTAGTGGAGCTGATGCCAGGTATAAGGCACGTATGATTTCTGACATCTTAAATGACCCAATCAACTATTGGTATTTTCACTGTGTCACACCCATTGTTATGGAGTTTGAACGCGTCAACTCATATTTTCAAGCCACGGATGCCGATCCTCAGAGCATGGAAAGTGAGCTTGCTCAACATCATCATAGTCTACGGGCAAGAGTTTTCAGCCCAGATGGAAGTGAATTAGCTATATCTGAAGTAGATTTTGGAGCTCGCTTTGCCATGGAAGTGGAGAGGTATATCGAGATGCATCAAGTTAGTGGTGAAATGAAAGTTCAGGACGTCAAGGTCCGATGTTACAGCTTTCTCGTGGAGGCCATCAAGCAAGTTGAGAAACGTCTGCCTCCTACGAGGAACATATACAAGGGTCTCAGTAGTCTTCACCCATCAAAAATTTTGAGTCAAACAGCAAGGGTGCCATATAAGGATCTACCATTCCCTACCTTACGAACACATAAATATAATGCCATTGAACAGCAGTATAGGAATGTATTACATGTAAACTGGGTTGAAGAGGCAGTATTTGACAACAAAATACCAGATGACTCTGTTCAGTTCTGGATAGGAGTAGGTAATCGCCATGACACACTCGGTAACAAATCTTTTATAGACCTAGCAACATATGCATTGTCCTGTCTTGTCACACCAGTTAGCAATGCTGTTGTTGAACGCATATTTTCTCATGCTACAATAGTTAAAACAAAATTAAGAAACAGACTGAGTACTAGAACCCTAGATGCCATTATTCGCATCAGAACCCATCTGCACTTCAGAGGTTTGTGTTGCAGGAATTTTGTTGTCACACCTGATATGTACCGCTTATTTTCATCTGCAAATATGTATGGAGATGAATATGATGTATGTGATGATGTGATTGACTATGTTTGAACACTGGTTATGTTTCCTTGGTTACCAAAGTCTGGTGCTATAATGCAGAATATAATTTTGACTTATTTTTTGTTGCTCTTGAAAAGGATTATATTTTTTTATATTGTTTGTGAAAAAAATAACAATGAAACTTGCATGCTGCTAAAAAACTACACTTTTAATTTGATTTCTGTTTCTCATTAAAAAGGATTATGAAACAAATCATCATACTTCTGAATTACTTTTTATACTGTTTATGAAAAATAAAGAACCATTAATTCATTGTATGCATATGATCTTTTACTTGGTACCACTGAGCTATATAGAACATCAAAGTTCGTACGCAATATAATCATAGGGGGTCCAATATGGCGGCCACTGCATCACCCGTTGCCCAGGGGTAGGACTGACGAACTACAAAGCGCTTGTATACACAGATCGCCACTCCAGTAAACCACTATAGCTCAGTGCTCAGTACATATCGTATAGTATTTGGTGAATTGAGAAGTGGAATAATTAAATGTTTGGCCTTTTTACTGCATATTTTTGGCCTTTTTCTGTAGTGCATTTGGCCTTTTTGGCTCATTTTTTTGTTGCCTTTGGCCTTTTTCTGCTTCAGTAATCTGGCAACCCTGGTCGAGCACATAGGCAACTGCGCATTAGTGCTCCATACAACTCTCAACCTCAAATCAATTTTCACTTTGCTCGTAGCACTCTTTCTGTTGCGAGTGAAATCAGCGTGATTGACACTCAGACCTCCATCGCTTGTCTGTCTTGCCCACTTATGTCTCATCTCGCGGTGTCCTTTCTGTCTGGATTCTTTTTCTTCTTCCGTTTTGAAATCGACACGTCGCTGATGTGCAGACACAAAGTAGGACCCACAGTTTCGCTTACCAATAATTATTTGCGAGTAATAGCCCATAACCTAGCTTTATAATTTTAAGTAAACCAATTTATAGTTCTAAGTTTAGTTTAAACTAATTTGTCATTTTCAATAGTTCTGTCATTAAAGAATTTCTATTCTTGATGAATACTACGAAAAGAAATTCTTCATTCTAAATAAGGGTTATGAAAGTAATTATTTCATTATCAAAAATAAAAGTATACTAAATCAAGGATGAAAACACAACCTAGATATATATTTCAAATTAGAATATTTCTATTTCTCGATGAATTGTGTATATCGATGAATTGAGCGTGTCGATGAATTGTTGTCGGTGAATTCGTCGGATCCCAATATATATATTATTATTTTCATTATTTTATATTTCTTATCGTTAAGGGAATTTTCATTACAAATAGTTTGATATTTTAATAATTGTCGTCAAACTTGCGTAGCATCTAGGTGCAGACTTGCAAATGCAATATGGCCGACTGGCTAGCCTCCATGAGGGTTATCAATCACACTGGGCTATTTTTCCTCCGACATCATCCTACCTCCAACATTTGAATATAACTAGAATTATGACTTTGCTTATTACAGAAACCTAGACATCCCTAAGAACAATCCAACAGTATGTCTAACATTCATATCTAGGTTTACACAATCTCTTAGTTCATCCTTCATCTTTGCTAGATGTAACGGAAATATTATTTGAATATTTGAAAATTCTAATTTTGTAACCGAAGTCGTTTTTGACTCGAACGAGCTCTCAACGGTCGTCGGCGCCCAGTGTGATAAGAACATAAGAACGAAGGAGATTGCAAGAGACCATGTGGCCTACACTAGGCAGTTCCATGTCCATCACCACTTGTAATCCCCGTGCATAAAGTTGTCTAACAATTTCTTAAAACAACTTAATTTAATTTTGTCCAGTTTAAATCCATTACTGCGAGTCCTGACCTGTTGTCTTGATATGATGACCTTGCCTGTGTCGAATCCATGACAGAGTCCCATAAGGTCATAATCCCATTGGTAAAAATCCCACGCCAATTAACCTAGGCCTATATTCATTAATAAATTTATCAAATTAAATTATACTTTAACATATAGTTAATTCTATCAACATCCTGGAATATTATGTGTGGGATTATGAACAATGGGATAGTATTGACTATGGCATTTTGATTCGTGGGCTTTTGATATATGGTTACAAAATTTAATTTTTCAAATCTCCAAACAACAAATTATCTCTCCGTCATATGCTGTTGAATATGTCCTTAGAGACGTCTAGATGTCTGCAACGGAAGTCATATTGTCGTTATTCAAATGGAGGTTGGAGGTACGAGTACATTTGCTATTGTGTTTGCGAATTTTGATGATTAACATTATATCATCTTGATACTTGATATCTTTATCATTACTTTTGTCGATTAATTTGTAATATTAGGTTCTTTAAGGAAGAAGGAATCAAATGAAGACATTGTATTAATGTACTTTGCAGTACACGGAATGCGCCAAAAAGGGTGAGTTTGGACAAGAAATATTTACATTTTGGTGGAAATATGTTGTTGTCAGAAATATAACCTATGTGTAACAACTGCTTAATCATACAACTGTGCTCATGCATAGATGACAAAAAGAAAAAGAAAAACACTAATTTTTAGATTCTTACATTGGGAAAGACGTCATTAATCCCACAATGCACCGCGCTCCATTGCTGTCATTATTTTCGTGACGTCGATAGAAAACGCCATTTATATATATATATATATATATATATATATATATATATATATATATATGTATATGTATATGTATATATATATATATATATATATACATATATCAAGTTTCCTGATTATCTCCATCGAGTTTTTGGTTCTCAAAATACAGAAATATGTCTTCATCGCCAAAAGTCAAGGAAAAAGTTGCCTACGCGCCATGACCATACACAATTACCGAAAAATCTTCCCGCGCTCTGATGCCGACGTTATGACGTCACGTCGCATCAAAATCCATCATATTTTCTATATTTTTAAAATATCTTTCTTTCCACGTACTTAAAAAAATTCTCAGAATGTTTCGCTCAACACAATTGTCTTGTATTTAATGATTTTCTCATAATGTTTCGCTCAGTTTTAATAAGAACACAATTGTCAAAATTCATTGTCTTTTCTTCTTAAAACATTTTTCTTTACACGGCTTTCTCAGAATGTTTCGTTCAGTGTTACGTAAGGCCACGTGCTGACCTGAAAATTTCGCTCCCTGATATCATGACATCTTGATTTCCTTTTCACGTCGTCTTTAACTAGGCAAAAACACCGTCGGTTTCCATCTTCAAACTAGGCAAAAACACCGTCGATTTCAATCTTCACACTAGGCCAAAATTCCGTCGATTTCCATCTTCACACAGGGGAAAAATACCGTCGATTTCCATCTACACACTAGGCAAAAATACCGTCGATCACTATCTTCACACTAGGCAAAAATGCCGTTGATTTTCTCCTTCACACAGGGCAAAAGGCCGTAGATTTTCATCTTCACACTAGGCAAAATTACCGTCGTTTTCCTCCTTCACACCAGGCAAAAATGTCGTCGATTTCCATCTACACACTAAGTAAAATTACCGTCGATTTTCATGTACACTAGGCAAAAATGCTGTCGATTTCCATCTTCACACTAGGCAAAATGCCGTCGATTTTGGTTTGTTGTATAAAAGAGGTTGGACACCGTTGGATAGTGCTGGGCAAATACCGCTAATTTCAATACCGGAATTACCGGTAAACAACAATGCCGTTACCGGAATTACCGGTAATTTACCGGTAAAATACTCGTGAGGTAGTAGTGACGTCCCAAGTTCGAGTCGCCTTTATGACTTAAATCTAAACAAATTTCATCCTACTATGGTGTGTAGTCACAAGTTTTGTAACGTCGTCACTATAAAAATCCTGCGCTCCGAGTCGTTACTCCAACTCTCGTGGGCGGGGAGTAGGGAGGGGGTGCGTGTAAGGTCACAGCATTACCTCCTCTCCCTCAGTGCATAGGCCTACGCACCAATCCCCAACCTTCCCCTCTCACACTCCACTTCCGTCTCTATGCAAGTGCAATTTCATACAAAGAATATATTGTTCACATAGAAACACAATTTCAAAGAAGAATAATTACATGCATCATTTTTACACATTACACATAAAAATTCATTTCCAAAATCACCCATTTTTCATTTAGTCAGGACAAAGTTTTTTTTGTACAATTGAGGTTTTAAAGGTTTTGTGCGAGATGAATTGACATATGTAGGTCACTTTCATGTTTTTTTTTCTACCAAGTTCCTCTTATATTAGGCTCAGGAACACGTAATCTCAACCCTTTGAATTTCTGTCAAAGTTTTTTTTCAATTGTTCATAGTTGTCATTTTTTATATTGGAATTACGTTAATTTTGTATTAGCAGGACTCTACGATCCCTATATTTATATTATAGTACCTTTAAATAGACAAAAAACACACGCATATATTTTATTTTAATTTTTTATTCTGTGTATCCATTTGGATACATGCCCACCGGAATCGCCAGCGCGCGCCACCTCTACCAATCTAGGGTAAGGCTCGCAAATATTAGTTACTTAAGACTACGCGAATAATAATTACATGCGTATCACTAACAAAATATGATTTTTGAATAACATGTTACCTTGCGTCGTAGAGGCCACTTCAATGGGCACAGTGTTAATCCACCAGAATCTTTGATCGTCTCTGCCCGCTTATTCTTGTCTCTGCTTTCCGTGAGTCTGTTGTGGTATACTGTATTCCCTGCACCAACCCATAGCTTATATATATATATCCTTGTCAGTCATCACTCGTGCGAGTCTGATAAGTGTATTTGTGAACTTGTTTGTGATTAACTCCAATACAAGTACAGTACAAATAGATTGTAACATGCAGATGGTGTCTTTCATGAGCAACTGCGTACATTTATGTAAATATGCATATATTAATAAACATTAAATATAAAGTTAAATATGAAGATCTGGTAAGTGTGGAAACAGTGTCTCTCCAATCTCCCCGTTCTGTGAGCTTTCATGTCCGTTCTACAAACTTTACAACGTGCCTTATTTCCATCCTCTTTCACTTTTTTAAACAGGGGATCCTTTAACCAGGCAGACTGAAAAGTTTTCGAGTAGTTTGACCACCTCTTCATTTCTAGATCACATAGGCTGACTAATCGAATACATACATTTTGCACTGAACCTCTGCGGGCCGAGATGCGAACAAAACGATCTAGCACGTCTGTTAATTTTCATATTCGAATACGTACATTTCGTACTGTGCATCTGTGGGCCGAGAAGGGAGCAGGACGATCTCGCACGTTGAATACGTTCCTGTTAATTTTCATCCTACGTAGGGCCGTCAGTACTGTCACTCAGTACCACCAAGCCGAAACGTGCTTACCGCTCTCCGAGTATTATGGGATAGCTTATCGGTTAACGGAGCCTAAACGGTAGCAGATTTTTTGCTGGTAAGCTACCGTCAAGGTTGTTACCGATAAAACCCGTAACTACCGGTAGCTGCCCACCACTACCGTCACTCAGTACCACCAAGCCGAGACGTGCTTACCGCTCCACGAGTGTTTGGTATAGCTTATCGGTTAACGGAAGCTTAACGGTAGCAGAATTATTGCCGGTAAGCTACCGTCAAGGCTGTTACCGATAAAACCGGTAACTTTACCGGTAGCTGCCCACCACTAGTGAATGAATTAATGAGATGGAAATGATGGTGAATGAAGTGTTGTGTTGAGACGTTGGGTCGTGCGTTGCATTTGTGAGATTTGATGTTTTTGTATGTTTGACAGCGGTAGGTAGGGGTTGTGGTTGGTAGCCATTGTTAGGTAGGATAAAGGAGATGTAAAGAGCAGCAGCAGCAGGAGGAGGAGGAGGAGGCATATTGGTCGTTACGAGGGGGGTGGGGGGCTGCTTGCGAATTGAATGGGGGTGTAAAGAGTGGAAAGTGTCAAGAACCACTGACTTACTTTAAGTGTCAATTGTATTTAAAGTTACCACTTGAAGAGGTAGTTTGTTGGAAAGATTTACGATGCGGTTAAAGAAAAGATTGCTTGGTGTTTGATCTGTTATGGACTCTTTTGTAGCCATGATTATTTCTTGTGATACTAGTACTACGGGCCACAATCAAATAATGGTCTATATTGATATTAAGGAAGCCATGAATAAGTTAGATAGGCTTAACGCTCTTGATAGGGTTTATTTATTACGAGGTCGATAAGTATTTGTGGCGAAGCTGGTTTAGATTGACCAAGAATCCTAGGACAGAGCAGACAGAGAAAGTGGAATATGAGCCGTTTGTTTGTAGTTAAATTGGTATCAATGAAAGCAAAAATGTAGGACAGAAAGAGAAGAGAGGATAAATAGATACCAAGAGCAGCATCTGGTGTTCCCAGGCGGTCGTCGTCACCCATCCAAGTACTAACTAACCAGACCCAACGCTGCTTAATTAACTTGGCTGATCGGACGAGAAGCGGCGTGTGTCTTCAAACTAAAGAACATTTTGTGCCTACTTGTACACTATCACAACCTTACTTTGCTTCATTTTTGACACCATAGCATTAATGACCAACAATTGTCTATTGTCTACGTCCCAAGTGTCGTCTCTTTCTTTTCTCCTTTTCACTTTTATTTCTTCCTTACTTGCTACACTGATCATATCAACCATGCCTTAAAGTAGTCTCTCTTCCTTGTTTAGCTAAATCATCAGCTACATCATTGACATATATTCCACACTGTAATGGTGCTATCCATACAAAAGTTACATTGGTTGCATGTCCTTCATTAACTTTTGATTTACACTTAAAAACAAGACGGCTGTCATCACTGGAGTTTTGAATCAAATGCAAGTAATGCACTCTCACTATCTACAAATAGATATAATGATGACCGTCCTCTGTTGGAGGTTATTTTTCAATTTTGATGTATTGCATGTCATTGTGCTGCAGTTGTACCTTCTATTCTTTTGGAATATCGCTCTTCATTACTTATACGATATTCATACAGTTCCCTGGTCACAATAGCACATCCAGCTTTTTGGCCGACAACAGACCCATGACACCAAATATTGATTACATTGCTTCCTGGGT
>NW_027467730.1:687500-750000 GCF_046742065.1 Oratosquilla oratoria
GAAAGTCGAATTGAGTCGGTATTTTTTTTATTACAAGTAATTGTAATTTATTAAATAACTTTTATATAAATAAGGGATTTTTTCAAAAATGGCCCTTTTCTAAAAACAGTAGTGCGCTGTATCTCAAAAACCAGACCTGATTGAGCAAAATGAATGTCATATTTCAATTTAGGAGAACAATTTCGTTAGGAATCACTAAAGAAAACCGCAGGAACAGCAAAAAAAAATTCAAACGCAGGCCTGTGTCATCTATACCGGAACCACTAAAGAAAACGGAGAAATAGTAACGAAACAACCACACAACGTAGTATATAAGTTGTTCATGAATATCTTTTTAATTGAGCACGGAGTAATCAATATTCCTGAAGACATATTCAAACTAATAGAAGAAGCTATCAAGATCATTATGCCAGACTATGACACCGTCTACACATCAACCACTGGAGATTCATTGGAGGTCATTAAGGATGAGATTTTGGACAAACTAAGGGAGGAAAATAAGGAACTACATGAGAAGTAAGAGAAGAACAACAAGAAGTTGGATCAGATCTTTACCATGATCAAGAGGATGAGTGATGAAGTCGGCGACGAAGAACATAGGTCACCCAAATGTAGGTTCCACGCAGAAAAATACTATGAGGTAGAATCTGATGAAGTTAAACCGTCTACTGAGAAACAAAACATATCTGTGGATTCTATGGCCCACGAGTGAAGCAAGCAAGTGCCGCAGGCCAAGCAACCTGCCCAAGGCAGGTGCGGCAAAGCCGCTGCTTGTGTATAAAAAAATTGAAATTACTCTGCTCATCATGTATGGGGTCACATTTTCATATTTCTTCACTACAACCAAAGTAAACAAATTTATAGCATTCAATCAGCAATACATGTATCTACAGGTAGGTATAGGCCTAATATTACAATATTTGCATTCCTACATAGCATGGGTGCAAGCACTTGTTATACAAGGGGGTAAGGGGCTTCAGCCCATCCCCTAAAATTGAGAAAAGTATTACTATTGTATGTATGCAGTTACTCACACACCCAAAAAATTATGTGTTTGCATCCTTGCTATATGGCCAAATAAATATTAACAGTATTTTGCAAGAAAATGCAAAGGAAATGAATTGGGAGGAATTGACAATAAAAGGTGGAGAGGAACTCTAGGCAATGTCCTACTGGATTTGACCACTGATTATACATTGACACAATGGGTTAAAGAAAACACTAGATATGGACACAATGAAGAACCATAGAGACTAGATATTCACTTCCGAGCCTGGAAGAGTGACCACCTACTAATAGAGTTCGAGCTTAAGGAACAAAATGATGTGAGAAGAAATGAGAAACACAGAGAAGGAAGATTAATGTATAACAAAACTACATACATATACCAAGGCTTTTTCCCCCTTACAAGGGAGGTAGCCAAAAAGGAAAAGGCATAAAATCATTCCCACCCATTCCATCCCTGCATACACTCCACACCCCTCCATCCTCCCTCTTATCTTAGCACTTCCTGGATGACGGGTCATCCCTGCACCTTGTCCACTGCCCTGGGTCAGAAGCAGTGTCGCAAGACACAGCACATCCATAGCATGGCCGCTTCATTAAATCGGCGACCCTCCTCTCCGTCCCCCCATGCATAAAAGGAGAAGACGGGGAGGAATCCCTTCGGGCTGCGTCAAATTTTGCTCACACATACTACCTCACCCCCATCCCCCTGCCCATTCCACCTCATGCATCACATCATCATCCATATACAACCATTCTCCATTCACCCCTGTCTTCTGTCCTCTCCCGTCCTTCAACAGACATTCCCCTCTTCCCCAAAGCCCCCTTCACCCCATCCATCCACCTCATCCTGGGACGTCCCTTCATGTTCACTCCCTCCACATCTGCCTTCCATACCTCTTTTACTAGTCTTTCTTCACTCATTCTTTCCATGTGTCCAAACCATCCTAATACTCTTTCATCAACCCTATCTCCCAACTCCCTTTCCACCCCCATTCTTCTCCTCACCTCCTCATTTCTCACTCTATCTAGCCTAGTAACCCCCATCATACTTCTCAGACACCTCATCTCAAACACATTCAAACTCCTTCTCTCTTATGTTCCATGTTTCTGCCCCATACAGTGCTGTTGGCACAATCACTCTTTCATACAGTCTCCTCTTAGCATCCATTCCCAAATGTCTATTCCTCAGGAAAAGGTGGAGTGAAGGTGGAGGTAGAATATAGATTGAGAGAAGCGAGTAAATGCCTTGGTGGATTGAAGAGTATAACAAAACTGACTTTGTAAAACTTGGAAAAAATTCAAAATGCTAGCTGGGAAAATTTTCAAATGATGAAACAAAGATGGAAGAGAAATGGAACATTTTTTAGAGAAAAATATAAGGAGGGAACAAAGAAACATGTACCAAAGCAGAAACAACAAAAGGGCTTACATAGTGTTGATATAATAAAAAGTGTAGCGATGCTAAAGATTGAAGAGATAAAGCCTGGAAAAAATGGGAAAAAAGACAAAAAAGTGACTAAATGGCAAACATACATCACACTGAGAAATGAATCTGTGTGTTGATATTTGAGGAGATGCTCCACTGGGGACCCTGATCGCCCACGCATGTACTCGGCCCATTTTGCAACTAGCTCCTCCCCATTCAGGTCATGGGTGTTTATATACTCCTCTCCTCCATTTACTGAAACCATAGATCTAATTAGTAATATGCCATGAGTAGAAAAAAAAGAAGAAAAAAAAAATGATAATAATAATAAATCAACAAACAAATTGTCAAGGTTGTATATTCTAGATACATTTCCTTTAAAAATACGTCTCAGTCATAATCTTGTAAACTGATTTCTTGGTTTGCTCAATTACTATGCTGCAGGGCAATGTTCCCTCTAAGCTGTGTGTATGTGCATGCACACACATTTTACAAATAGTACACAAAGGAAAAAATGTGTGCACACAAGGTTTTCAAGATGAAATTGAAATTTTTTAATTAAAGAAATTAATTGTATAATTTCATAACAATTTAAATCAAAAAGGTGATTTTGAGAATTTGTCAATTTCGTAAAATCACATGTCTTAAGATCCTTTGTATTGTGTTCTGCAACCAGTATGGTGACCCACATAAGTACACACATACTTTGCAAAGAAGGCAAAATTTGCACACAAACCAAATTTCTGTGCTCACTCACAGCAAAGAATTAAAAGGGAACATTGGTGTGCGGGCAGGCTTTTAGAAGTGAATTCTCTGCGAATGTCATTAAATATAAAATCTTTAATTCAGGCTAACACCAGTAAATTTGATTAAGCTAAGAGGAACTCCAGCTCTTCAAAGGGAAAAAAATTACTTTTTCAATAATGCAGGTGACAGTGTTTTTGTTACAAGGAATTAGGGGGGAGAGCTGTTACTGTTCCAGGAGTATGAGGGTCTTAGGTTTGCAACTGCTACAGGTGTGGGGCCCTCATTCTTTACAATGTTCCTGAGTTTAAGCTCCAATGTAAAAGAGGCTACTACCTGTTGCAAAAGTCAAACTTACATTACTCTGCCTTTATGCAAGGTGATCGATGCCTCCGAGGTTTTAGGTACACCGCCACGCCAGGGTTGTTGTTGGGAAAGTTGATCAAATCCTTCTTGCTATAATCTCTGCAATAAAACAAAAAATGTCTACAGTGGGTAATATGAAGAAAAATGGGATCACATGAAGAATTGTCACCCCAGTCTTTGACAGGGTCACAATTCTTCATGTGGGCCATTCTGGGTTTACGATTATTCAGTTGTACAAGTTAATAACAATAAGCACAACTCTCAATCAACCTAAACTAACAATCTTTATTCCACTGTTGATATTTGGCATACTCGGGTGACAATTCTTCAGGTGGGATCTCATGGGGTGACAATTCTTCATGTGGGCGTTCTGGGGTGACAATTCTTCATGTGCCCTGAAAAATGTAACATTTGCAAAACTTGTTGGTCCATATTGGATGGAGGCTGTTAATGGCTGCCTCATGACCATGGGTCTTCTGCAAGAGAGAGAGACCAATTGATTGATCTCAATACGATGTACACAGGACCCCCATCAATGTGGAATTTATGAGAGTAATTTCAAAGCAACAAACAAAAAAAGGTAATAATCATTGGAAGGTGCCAAAATAGTTCTCAACACCCTCTAAACGATCAAAAATCATTTAAAAGAAACTATTTTTGACACAAAATGTGGACTGTTACATCTATGAGTATGCAAAATATAAGAATATGTGAACTGCAGTTGTGGAACAGCATGTGTTGGGGGGGGGAGGGGTGTCATCTTTACATACAGCCTTTAGTTTAATTTTCTTCATTATTATTTTAACATTTATAAGCAGAGCAAAACTGAGATGGGCTGGACATGTGGCACTTATGGAGGACCATAGAACTCTAAAACGAGTAATGATGGGTAGAATGCCTGGAAAGAAGAATTATCTTTAACATAAACATATACATATTCATCACTATGCAATGAATTAGTCAAAACTTACAAGAATGTTAAAATGGATCTTGTACCATTACTTTTCATTCATTCCCAACTGCCTTGAATCTAACTGAATTCTTATTCCCTTTGTACCCAGTTAAGTTAAATAACTCCCATAACATAGTAACAGCGAGGAAAATATCCCTTGTACGAGAGGATGTATATTTTTGTATGGTGTAGACCGGCCCACTGCTCACCACAATGCATATGCCCTGGGGGCATTCAGTCACAGCTCATTATGAGACAAAATGGGAGGACTGTAAACATATACAACAGCAGTCTGCACAATACTCCCCATGTTGTGTTCACTATGGATACAACTCTCTGGCACCAGTTTACAGGGCCCCAACAAGGGGAGGGGCGGGGAGTAATGCCCTGAGGTAGGATGTTGGGGGGGGGGGGGGCAATGACCTGAGGCGGGATGTTTGGGGGGGGGGGCACTTTTGGTGAAAAGAAGGTAAAGCAAATTCCCACTACCGTAATGCACTTTCAATGCAGGATTTATTTATCATGAGTTGTGAGTATAAACATTGTTTTGTGGATGAATCTTACACGTGAGTCGTACTAGTGACCATCAGATGTGGAAGGTGGTGGTGGTGGTGTGTGTGTGTGTGGGGGGGGGGGGGTTCAGCACTTTTCAACTCGCCCCAGGGTGGCACTTACCCATGTTGGTAAATTGCCAGTTTATAGTAAACATAAATCGTACAGTTTCTGTTTGAAAGGCCTACACCCTTCCATGAGCTGCCTATGGGTGACTTGACCACTTTGAAAATTTATAATGGTTTACAACTGTGTGTGTGTGTGTGTGTATTTACCTAGTTGTATTTACCTAGTATTTTGCGGGAAGGGGAGCAATGCTCGTGATGTCCCGCCATTGTATCTCGCAGTGTCTAGTTTGTTTTTAAACTCGTGAATGGTTTTTGCGCATACTATTTCATTATCCAGTTTGTTCCAAGTGTCCAAAACTCTTATGTGGAAAACTGTTTTTCTTCAGTTCTCTTCTATAGCTATGTTTTTTTTTTATTTTCTTTCCATGTCCTCTTGTGTTTCTTTTGTCCCAGTTAAGTAAGTTCTCTCTATCAAGTATCTCTGTGCCTTTCATGATTCTGTAGATGGTCAATAGGTCACCTCACTTCTTTGCTCCAGTGTCGGTAACTCCAGTTTAGCCAATCTCTCCTCGTATGATAGGTTTGCAAGTGCAGGTGCCATTTTTGTAGCTGCTCTTTGGATTCTTTCTATTTTCTTTATATTCTTTTTGGTACTGGGGGACCACAATGTCACCGCATACTCTAATCTAGGCCTTATCAATGTAACCAATATTCTTTTTATCATGTCTTTGTCCAAGTATGTAAATGCCACTTTTATTGATCTTAGCAAGTTGTAAGTCTCCCCGACAATGTTGTTAATCTGTATATCATAGGACAAGTCGTTCGTGATAATTACACCCAAATCTTTTTCGGATCCTACTTTCTTTACTTCCTTGGTTCCAATTGTATATTTTCCTGATATTCTGTTTTTGCTTTTTCCAAACTCCATTATGCTACACTTCTTAGTATTAGAGTCCACTTCCCATTTCTGACTCCAGTTCCATACCCTATTTAGGTCTTCTTGCAGTGCTTCACAGACCTCATCAGTTTCTACTTTCCTTTACAGTTTGGTGTCATCAGCAAAGAAGCTCATGTAGCAGTTCACGTCCTCGTCCATGTCATTCATATAGATAGCAAACATTATTGGTGCCAGTACAGATATTGCGGGACTCCACTGATCACCTCTTTCCAATCTGAATATTTTTCTCTGAGCACTACTCTCATCTTTCTACCAGTCAGAAAGTCCTCCATCCATTTTAGTAGGTATCCTTGTATTCCTCCTATGTGTTCCAGTTTTTTTTAGTAATTTTCTGTGTGGTACTTTGTCAAAGGCTTTTTGCAAGTCTAGGAATGCACAATCAGCCCATCCATTTCTTTCTTGCACCATGTCTATTAGTCTTGAGTAAAAGCATATTAAGTTTGTGGTGCATGATCTACCTTGTCTGAACCCGAATTGTCTTGGGTTTAATATGTTGTTGTCTTCCAGATGTTTTACCCATCTATTCTTGATTATTTTCGCACAAATGTGTGTGAGTGTGTGAGTGAGTGTGTGTGTGTGTGTGTATGTGTGATTTACCATGGTCTTTGGATCACGTGTTGAACTCATGATCGACAGTTATTTCCCTCCCAGAAGAGAGCTCAGAGCTCATATATGATCAATCTAGGAGTGTGTGTGTGTGTTTACCACCTCCATGATTCACCATGGTCTTGAATCACATGTTGGAATCATGATCAACAGTTATTAACCTCCTGGATGAGAGCTCAGAGCTCATATGAGTGATCTATGGGTAATACCGTGACCTTACATGCAAACACACACACACACACCCATCTCCCCACCCACAAGAGTTGGAGTAACACCCTGCAGTGCAGTGATACTGAAATTATTTCAGCCCTGGGCAGGAGTCAAACCCGGACTGCCGTAGTGGCAGGCGAGAACTCTAACCACAGTGCCACGAGGTGTGTGTGTGTGTGTGTGTGTGTGTGTGTGTGTGTGTGTGTGTGTGTGTGTGTGTGTGTGTAAGACCAGATATACAGTGCTGCTGGAGATCCTGTGCAAGTGGGTGGCTCTTTTTTCGGTACTTTTTTTTTCTTCTTCTTTTTTTAGAAATGCACATCTATGCAATATAGCAATAGAAAATTAAATAATAACTTTGTAAATTATAATACATCAACACAATATGTTTTTCTTGGCAGAAATCAATAACAGAAAAAATTGCTACAAGTGACACACTAATGAACAGAACAACAACTATGACTGCTTGAGATGCCATCTTTGTTGTGATAGATGCAAAGGTCAAAGAAATAAAAGTATGATGTATTCGTCTAACGTAACCAGCATTTAGTAGTGTGGTACATGTAATTCTAGAGGTCATCAAGGTCATTGTCATCATCAGGGATGTTGATGGCCTGTTTTGTCATCCGATTTGACTGCTAGGGGTAGAGTTTCATAGCTTGAAGAAAATCATGAAGGATTACAAAGGATTACAAAGGTGGAGCATGCGAACAGGAGACCTTTTGGTCCATAATTAGGTCATATGCAAAAAAAATATATAAATGATAAAAAAATATATATAAAATAAAAATTATACTAATATAAATAATAATAAATAATACACAGGTATAGTTAAATAAACAAACAGGTAAATAGTAATAATAAACTGATATATAAGTAATAAATATGGAAATCAAGCAAATAAGACAAATAATAAACAAATAATCAAATAATATAAAACAAATGGCAGTCATTACAGCACCTTGCTTAAATGTTTATCTAAACGAATCTTAAAGCTTCGAACTGAACTACATCTCAGTTCCTTGGCACTGTTTTAAAAATATGTAGCTTGGTGACATCACTTGGAGAGGGAGAACACCCGGTACACACCATCAGCACCATTGTCTGTCAAACTGACAACACTGACAGGACTGGAGAGAAGACAATATGGCATCTCGAACCTATTGTCACAACTCCACTCAGTAGTGTATTTGCTTAAAACATTTTTTTCTTATTGATCTCCACCAAGAAAAGCATATACTACATTGATGTATTACAAGTTACAAAAGTGAATATTTAATTTTCTATTGTTATATAGGTGAGTAGTTCCAGAAAAAAATAGACATCTTTATTTGCTTGATGATTATACTTATTCTATGGTCACTAGCTAGTGCACACCATATGGAATCATTGAGTGACATACATTGGGCCCACTGGATATACAAACAATGATAATGGGGATGGCAGGATTTGGTAAGTCCTGCTGGTTTCTGGCATCTTTTAAAATGATCACAGCACCCCTGGTAAAGACAATCCAGTTCTATTCCAGTATCACACATATGCGTTTTACACAATTTTTTTTTCCCATTTAAATGATTTTTTTCTATAGGATGATTATGTTAGGTTAGGCTAGAATATATTAGGTTAGGAGCTATTGGGTATTGTAGATTTCATGTTATATATCCATGTTTGCATGATTCTGGAACTTATCCTTTTCTTTTGGCATCTGAAAGATCTATTTCTCCTATAGAATGGTTATGTTAGGTTAGGAGTTACTGAAAAACAAGTTCCATGTCAAATATCCGTGTTTGTGCGACTCTGGAATCTATTCCTTTTTACAATCTTTCAGCTTGAATGTTGAATTGCAATTTTCTCAAAATCGAATCACTTTTTTCATCTTAAAGACTTAAAAGAAACCTGTTCTGCATATCTTTATTGTATACCACACTCCTGGAGAGTAACAGTATAGTTTTGTTATAAAACCATAAACATCACATTCATTCTATATATGATATACAAATTCATTAGAGATTACAAATTATATTCTATATCTGGTAATCGTTTTATGACCGAGTATTCAACCAAATGTCATGATTGATTAAAAATTGGTATAAACACGAATAGGCTGTGAACTTGCCTCATTCCTCTGCTTCCTCCATGGTTTTTCCGACATGCCTCGTAGTTGCCTTAAAATAAAGACAATTTGAAAGGCTTAAAATAAATTGGATACTATGTTATTAAAGATAATGATACAACCTCAATGTCATGACACTGTCACTTGTCAGGAATGAACTGTGGCCAGACCATTGTCTTGCAATGTGGTGAATACAACGTATTACTGTCAGGCCCTACATGTAACACAACCTTCAGACTACCTTGCAATGCCAATGGGTCAGTAACTCAAGTAATTGCCAAATGGCCAACTTCATGAAGCTTTGTTTTTAAAGCTATGCCTATGTCTAATCTTTTCTGAAGGCCAAGGTAGTGCATTTACATGTACCATGTGTAATGTATATCAAAAACCTACCCCTGCATACAACAAGTGTACAACATGAGGAACACAACTGAATCTATTCAACTCACATGCTTGATGAATAACCCTTACTTCATACGTTTCCCATCCTTGTAACGGATCTGCCTGTTCTCGTACTGCCGCCCTGCGCAATTTCGATTCTCTATGTTTGCTCGGCCAGTAACGATATGACTTTTTCTCCTTTGCAAAGATCAATTTTGTTGGGACCATGTCTACATTAACCTCATCCACAAATACCACTACAGAATACATTTTATCTTCACCTACAATACAGAAAGGTACCCGCTGTCAGATTACTTGCAACTATCAATAAACATGGAAATTTGACAACTTCACCTTCCATGTATAGCACCAAAACCGAGAACTAATGGATGAGGACTAAGAAGTTTCATTCTTGTTCAAGTGACTCCAAGCAATTTATCATATACAGCAACATTCAAAGGCATTGTGATGATCTAGGCCTATATCACATGGCTCCTACAAAATTTTAGTTATCAACTAGAGTCCAACCCTGCAATTTAGGTTGTGAAAATTAACCCAAGTGTCCATATCACCACAGTAGTGAAGACAAAAATGACAGACAATGGTGAAAAAATGACCAGATGGCATGTCTGGAGATACTGAGAGCTGAAACTACTAACTTCCATTACACGTAAACACACAATTTTTACATGCACCTACTCTAACCAACAGACTTAGTATAGGCCTATATTGGGAGAGGGATAAAAATATGTAAGTGCTCTTCAGATTCATCAAAGGTACATGTACATCATATACCAGGTACATACATGTACTGACACTATTGTTCACAAAATGCATTTTTTATAAACGGGCATGCATGCTCTGATATCACATTGACGTTTACCAATAACATGAATAATAGACGAGAATTTTGCCCATCCAGGTAAAAGAAAAGTTTTAAAATTTAAAGATATCCATCCATAAACATGTAACCTTAAATTAAATGGAGTGCAAAAATGGGATGCAAACCCATTCATCATATGGGAAAAAAAAAAAAAAAAAAAAAAAAACTTAGCTGTGACATCCCTGAACAGGTACAGCACAGTGCCAAGCTCACGAGACAACTTGGAAACCCCCATATATTCCTAAATCCTGCAAATTCAGTGGATAGGTAAAAAAAAGCTAACACTGCTTCTGACCCAGGGCGGTGGGCAGGGTGCAGGGATGACCCGTCATCCAGGAGGTGCTCAGATGAGAGGAAGGGTGGGAGGGGTGTGGAGTGTATTTAGGGATGAAATGGGTGGGAGTGTTTTTATGCCTTTCCCTTTTTGGCTACCTCCCTTGGAAGGGGGAAAAAGCCTTGGTATATGTATGTATGTATGTATTTTCTTGGTGAGCTTGTTTACAATAAGGTGCAAGATTCATTCTGAAGGATATTCTTAACAACTGCGACATTGTTTCCAACCTTGATGCAGTTGCTACCCTGGTATGTTGAAATCAATCCTAGGTTGCTGCCTAGACTCGCATGTACTTCTTTGTAATGAACACTGCAACAAAAACCAGCTGGAATAGGGCCTGCAAAATGCTTTTTTCTCTTTTACCAGTAACAGCTGCCTGTTCTTCCTTGGGCGAACTGCAGAACATGCTGTACTCAGAAAGGCTTCGAATAACCTGCTGAAGAGGGAACTTGGGTTTTCGAACCAACTTCTTCAACTTCTGAAGGAAGTGTTCAAGTGGGAAGGCTGAGACATTATTCAAAATGCCAAACAACCTGACATCTTCATGCACATTATAGACAATTTGATCCTTACCATACATGTCTGAAAAATTTTGTACAAACACTAGACTGAGCTCAAGGGCATAATTAGAGTACTGCAATGAAAGTGAAGGACTCAACATAATGTAGACAGCAACAGAAAGCAAAAGGAAGTTTTTGTACATCTCATCAGGTAGCTCGTCAGCTAAAACAACAGGCTCCGTATTAAGTAAGAACTGACGAAATTCAGTAGCTTTCCAACAATCCTTCTCCTGAATTGGTCTGGGTTTTTTGGCAAACTCTCTAGGAACATAGTTCCCCATATTGCATAACAAGTCTGACAAAACTGCAGCAGTCCTTGAACCTAACCTAACACTTCGAGGAATTTTGAACCAAAGATTAAGCAGTCATCTAGTGACACCAAGGCACACGAGGTGGAAATTCAGAGAGGTCTACAAGGGGTGATAGGCCAAGTTGATGCTCTTCATCAGTTTGATGGGCAAATTCATAGTCAGTCTTGTGGGGAGCATCTAGTACCGGAAATGTCATCATCTTCAACCAGACACCGACTTGTTTGCATCTGATAGCAGCCACTATAACCAGAATGCCCCTTACAGTTCTTAACAAAGGCTCGGGCTGGTGCATCACAAATGAATGCTGAAATATGAACTGGTATGACTACCATCAAATGTAACACCTTCACGTTGGACAAGTTTCATATCTTCAATGAATGGTTTCAAGAATGCAGACGGAGGATCATTTGGCTTAGAAGAACCATAAAACAACCCTACAATAAATGGGTCTTTGTGAACTGGATGCTCTGGCATGCCTAAAATAGGCCAGAACTGATCAGGTGAACTCTTCCATATTGGCAACCCATCAATGTTAAGCTGAAGTGATAAAGTTTGAGCTGCCAATGATGGATACATTTTCAATCATGAAATTATTCCTGGTTCCAAACCAAAATGATAGTATGACCCACCAGCGACCTCTCTCATATCTGTTACTGTCTCAGTGCACATTAATGTTCTTGGGTCTTTGGGAAGGTCAGGATGACTTTTCCATAATATGCCAAGAAGGGAATACAGGGCAATGTGTGACATTTTAAAGTTACGGGCCCAGGCCATTCTGCCAAATTTTCACGGATACATTCAGTTTCTCCCACTTCGTCCTCCGAGTCAGATGAAGAATAAAAAATTTCATCTGAAAAATTGATTAACAAACTTCCTGCATAACCATTGTCAAGGTCACCCATATCACCAACCGAATAGCCAACTGCATTCTCATATGTCGAAATGTAATCATGCAAGGAACCAGTCGTGCCAGTACTTCCACTATTGTACGTCATGGCTGTTTAAATGATCAAAACCTTCTTGAACAAAACAAAGTGAATGATCATCAGCAATGTTCTCGCAGCTGTCCAGACTATATTCAGGTACAGCAGGCATGGTAAAAACTAAAGGCATTTCACTTTCATCATTATTTTTACAGCTATAATCAGCAATTTCCAGAAGATGCCGTGAAACCCCAGCTAAAATCATGATTCCTTCTACGATGAGTCCAATACTCAATAATAGGACACAGGTTTGAACTCGGCCATTTTCAATTTAAAAACTGGCTCTAATTCCAAATGCAAACCAATAAAATAGTTATGTACGTATGCCAACAAAATATTAAATATATAAAAACCCAAGCCTTGGCATGCTAGATTTAGGCCTAGCACCTATACTGCAAACACCATTGTTCCAATCTCGCTGTCTTTAAGTTTAAGGCAGAGATGCCTAATCCCAGTGACTAGCCCAAAATAGCTTGAAATCAAGTGCACGGATGGATGGATAGGGGGGGGGGGCTTTCTTCTGTACCACACAGCAGTCAGCATTAATCAGGGTGACCTAGGCCTAGGCTACATGCATCCCTACATAAACATGTTAAAACTAGAACGCTAGACCTAAATAGTTGTTTACGTAGTGTGAATGTACGTACTCTCCAACAGCAATCATAGCAGTGTGACTAATCATTCGGCCTACATAACCCTGCATGCCTACACTCGCGCTGAGCAAGCATTACCAAGTCTTGTTGCACGCATGGAAGACACAGGCTTCGATCATGAAGGTATAAACAGAAGTAATTCAAATCAAAGCATATAGTAAATTACGAAGAATCGTCAAAAAGATGATCCCAAGAACCATAGTGACTAAAAAGGCAAGACGTCCATTACTTTACCAGAGAAAACTTACAGAATTTGACGTGCTGAAACAGTTCACTCATGTATTGTTCTAAAAATGGAGCACTGGCGGGCTGTGGTTTGGTGGCGCGATTCGAACGGTTTAAACAAATTACATGATTTCGCGTAGGTTTGAAATCAAATGTCAACATAAAGGTATTTTAGAATATAGAAAAATCCCTGTGACTAAATAACTGTAGGCCTAGAGATGGAAAATACGTAGCATGCTTTACCATATTCGGAAACTGTCAGATTTGATCGGCACCCTCCGGGTCGTCATCAGGATCCCTGCGATCGCCTGCATGTTGACATATTGATGATAGGGATCGAGGCCTAGCTTTTAGTTAGGCCTATTTTGAGCGGAATAATTACATTAATTTTACAGTTGATACAACAAAAGCTCACAGCTAGTGGGCCATGACAGAAATTGGATGACTGCCGCTCCGAAAGGGAACCTTTATTTTTTTCCTTACACGTCAGATCGCATCATGTTAAATTGATGTAGAATCAACGTTGGGAATTCGTTGACTGCATGTTACGTGTGCCATCGACACACGGCAAAATATCGACGTGGATACGGCGTCGATATTCGACGTTTTACCGACGCCGACCTTCTTCGACGGTTTTGGTCTTTTCTCAACGTCGATCCAACGTTGGCTTGCTATCTGGGTAGCAGCTTCCCAAAGTGGGAGTCCTATACCTAATTATGCGTCAGCAATTAGCGAGATGTTCCCTCGGACTTCGAGATATCGATTATTTGAAACTTCAATAGAAAACAGGCAAAAATTGAAGTCTTATAATTTCATTGAATTCCGATTACAGAAAAACGATGTCGTCTTTCTCGACCTATCAATACAGTTCCAAGTTTAAAATTTCGTATAACAAGGGGTGGTTTGACGTATGTAAGGGTCGAATTTGATTGGTGCATAGATAGATGGAGGTTAATTATTATCATTAGAAGTCTTTTAGACAAAATTTGCCACGATCAGTGCTCCTGCTGCGTCGGTCATTGACCCTAATGACGTCATTTGCTGTTTCCGGTGGGCGTGGCTAGGTCGTTGGCCTGATGAGGTCACGCGTAAGGGGTGGAGCTTAGGAGTGAGTATACAAGAGGTTGTACATGTGGCACCGTTAGATGTGTTGGTTGGCTTGAAGTATAGTAAGGGTTGAATTTGATTGGTGCTTAAAGATGGAGGTTAGTTATTATTATTATTATTATTAGCTGTCGTTTAGACAAAATTTACTGCTGCGTCGGTCATTGACCCTGATGACGTCATTTGCTGTTTACGGTGGCCGTGGCTAGGTCGTTGGCCTGATGACGTCACGTGTAAGGGGTGGAGCTTAGGAGTGACGTTTTACAAAGGATTACAAAGGCGGAGCATGCCGACAGGAGACCTTTTGATCCATATCTAGGTCGGATGCGAAAAAAAAACCATATTAATAATAAAATAATAAATAAAAACTATAATAATGTAAATAACAAATAAAATACATAAATGCATAGGTATAGTTAAATAATAAACAAACAGGTAAATAGTAAATAATAATAAATTGGCATATAACTAATAATAAATGAAAATCAGACAGACAAATGATAACAAAACAAAAACAAATAATATAAGATAAATTATAATCATTACAGAGTTGCTTGGTGCGTTGTATAAAAGAGGTTGTACATGCAGCATCATTGGATGTGTTGATTGGTTTGACGTATGTAAAGGTCGAATTTGATTGGTGGATAATAGATGTCTTTTAGACAAATTTGCCACAATCAGTGCTGCTGCTGCGTCGGTCATTGACCCTGATCATGTCATTTGCGGTTTCCTATGGGCGTGGCCATGCCGTTGGCCTGATGACGTCACGTGTAAGGGGTGGAGCTTAGGAGTGACGTTTTATGTGTTGATTGGTGCGTTGTATAAAAGAGGTTGTACATGCGGCACCGTTGGAGGTTAGTGGGTCAATGTGACCCCGATGACGTCATTTGCTGTTTCCGGTGGGCGCGGCTATACCGTTGGCCTGATGACGTCACGTATAAGGGGTGGAGCATAGGAGTGACGTTTTATGTGTTGATTGGTGCGTTGTATAAAAGAGGTTGTACATGCCGCAACGTTGGATGTGTTGATTGGTTTAACGTATGTAAAGGTCGAATTTGATTGGTGCATAGATAGATTGAGGTTAGTGGGTCAATGTGACCCTGGTGACGTCATTTGCGGTTTCCGGTGGGCGTCAAACCAATCAACACATCCAACGGTGCCGCATGAACAACCTCTTTTATGCAACGCACCAATCAACACATAAAACGTCACTCCTAAGCTCCTCCCCTTTCACGTGACGTCATCAGACCAACGACCTAGCCACGCCTACCGGAAACAGCAAATGGTCAATGACCGACGCAGCAGCAGCACTGATCGTGGCAAATTTTGTCTAAAAGGCATCTAATAATAATAATAGCTAACCTCCATCTATCTATGCATCAAATTCGACCTTTACATGCGTCAAACCAATCAACACATCCAACAATGTCGCATGTACAACCTCCTTTATACAACGCACCAATCAACACATAAAACGTCACTCCTAAGTTCCACCCCTAACACGTGACGTCATCAGGTCAACGACCTAGCCACACCCACCGGAAACCGCAAATAACTTCACCAGGGTCACATGGACCCACTAACCTCCATCTATCTATGCACCAATCAAATTCAACCTTTACTTACGTTAAACCAATCAACACAGCCAACGTTGCGGCATGTACAACCTCTTTTATGCAACGCACCAATCAACACATAAAACGTCACTCCTAAGCGTCTCCCGTTTCACGTGACGTCATCAGGCCAATGACCTAGTCACGCCCACCGGAAACAGCAAATGACGTAATCAGCAGCAGCATTGATGATACAACGCACCAATCAACACATAAAACGTCACTCCTAAGCTCCACCCCTTACACGTGACGTCATCAGACCAACGACCTAGCCACGCCTACCGGAAACAGCAAATGACGTCATCATGGTCAATGACCGACGCAGCAGCAGCACTGATTGTGGCAAATTTGTCTAAAAGACATCTCAAATTCGACCCTTACATACGTCAAACCAATCAACACATCCAACGGTGACGCATGTACCTCTTTTATTCAACGAACCAATCAACACATAAAACGTCACTCCTAAGCTCCACCCCTTTCACGTGACGTCATCAGGCCAATGACCTAGCCACGCCTACCGGAAACCGCAAATGACGTCACCAGGTTCACATTGACCCACTAACCTCAATCTATCTATGCACCAATCAAATTCGACCTTTACATACGTTAAACCAATCAACACATCCAACGTTGCGGCATGTACAACCTCTTTTATACAACGCACTAATCAACACATAAAACGTCACTCCTAAGCTCCACCCCTTACACGTGACGTCATCAGGCCAACGACCTAGCCACGCCCACCGGAAACCGCATATGACGTCACCAGGGTCACATTGACTCTAACATCTAATAACAATAACTAACCTCCAACATCTATGCACCAAATTCCACGTTTACATGCGTCAAACCAATCAACACATCCAACGGTGCCCAACCTCTTTTATGCAACGAACCAAAATCGACGGCATTTTGCCTAGTGTGAAGATGGAAATCGACGGCATTTTTGCCTAGTGTGTACATAAATATTGACGGTAATTTTGCTTAGTGTGTAGATGGAAATCGACGGCATTTTTACCTGGTGTGAGGGAGGAAATCGACGATATTTTTGCCTGGTGTGAAGATGAAAATCTACGGCCTTCTGCCCTGTGTGAAGGAGAAAATCAACGGCATTTTTGCCTAGTGTGAAGATAGTGATCGACGGTATTTTTGCCTAGTGTGATGGAAATCGACGGTATTTTTGCCCTGTGTGAAGGAGGAAATCGACGGCATTTTTGCCTTGTGTGAAGATGAAAATCGACGGTATTTTGGCCTAGTGTGAAGATGGAAATCGACGGTGTGTTTTTCCTAGTTTGAAGATGGAAATCGACGGTGTTTTTGCCTAGTTTAAGACGACGTGAAAGGGAAATCAAGATGTTGTCATGGTATCAGGGAGCGAAATTTTCAGGTCACCACGTGGCCTTACGTAACACTGAACGAAACATTCTGAGAAAGCCGTGCAAAGAAAAATGTTTTAAGAAGAAAAGACAATGAATTTTGACAATTGTGTTCTTATTAAAACTGAGCGAAACATTTTGAGAAAATCATTAAATACATGACAATTGTGTGAAACGAAACATTCTGAGAAATTTTTTAAACACGTGGAAAGAAAGATTTTTTAAAAATATAGAAAATATGATGGATTTTGATGCGACGTGACGTCATAACGTCGGCATCAGAGCGCGGGAAGATTTTTCGGTAATTGTGTATGGTCATCGTGGGTAGGCAACTTTTTCCTTGACTTTTGGCGATGAAGACATATTTCTTTATTTTGAGGACCAAAAACTCGATGGAGATAATCAGGAAACTTGATACACACACACACACACACACACACACACACACACACACATATATATATATATATATATAAATGGCGTTTTCTATCGACGTCACGAACATAATGACGGCAATGGAGCGCGGTGCATTGTGGGATTAATGACGTCTTTCTCAATGTGAGAATCTAAAAATTTGTGTTTTTCTTTTTCTTTTTGTCATCTATGCATGAGCACAGTTGTATGATTAAGCAATTGTTACACATAGATTATACTTCTGACAACAACATATTTCCCCCAAAATGTAAATATTTTTTGTCCAAACTCACCCTTTTTGGCGCATTCCGTGTACTGCAAAGTATCTACATTAAATACAATGTCTTCATTTGATTCCTTCTTCCTTAAAGAACCTAATATTGCAAATTAATCGACAAAAGTAATTATAAAGATGTCAAGCATCAATATGATATAATGGTAATCATCAAAATTCGCAAACACAATAGCAAATGTACTCGTACCTCCAACCTCCATTTGAATAACGACAATGTGACTTCCGTTGCAGACATCTAGACGTCTCTAAGGACATATTCAACAGCATATGACGGAGAGATAATTTGATGTTTGGAGATTTGAAAAATTAAATTTTGTAACCATATATCAAAAACCCACGAATCAAAATGCCGTAGTCAATACTATCCCATTGTTCATAATCCCACACATAATATTCCAGGATGTTGATAGTATTAACTATATGTTAAAGTATAATTTCATTTGATAAATTTATTAATGAATATAGGCCTAGGTTAATTGGTGTGGGATTTTCACCAATGGGATTATGACCTTATGGGACTCTGTCATGGATTCGACACAGGCAAGGTCATCATATCAAGACAACAGGTCAGGACTCGCAGTAATGGGTTTAAACTGGACAAAATTAAATTAAGTTGTTTTAAGAAATGGTTAGACAACTTTATGCACGGGGATTAAAGGTGGTAATGGACATGGAACTGCCTAGTGTAGGCCACATGGTCTCTTGCAATCTCCTTCGTTCTTATGTTCTTATCACACTGGGCGCCGACGACCGTTGAGAGCTCGTTCGAGTCAAAAACGACTTCGGTTACAAAATAAGAAATTTCAAATATTCAAATGATATTTCCGTTACATCTGGCAAAGATGAAGGATGAACTAAGAGATTGTGTAAACCTAGATATGGATGTTAGACATACTGTTGAATTGTTCTTAGGGATATCTAGGTTTCTGTAATAAGCAAAGTCATAATTCTAGTTATATTCAAATGTTGGAGGTTGGAGGTAGGATGATGTCGGAGGAAAAATAGCCCAGTGTGATTGATAACCCTCATGGAGGCTAGCCAGTCGGCCATATTGGATTTGCAAGTCTGCACCTAGATGGTACGCAAGTTTGACGACAATTATTAAAAGATCAAACTATTTGTAATGAAAATTCCCTTAACGATAAGAAATATAAAATAATGAAAATAATAATATATATATTGGGATCCGGCGAATTCACCGAATACAATTCATCGACACGCTCAATTCATCGATATACACAATTCATCGAAAAATAGAAATATTCTAATTTGAAATATGTATCTAGGTTGTGTTTTCATCCTTGATTTAGTATATTTTTATTTTTGATAATGAAATAATTACTTTTACTTTTACTTTTACTTTGAAATAATTTCTTTTCGTAGTATTCATCAAGAATAGAAATTCTTTAATGACAGAACTATTGAAAATGACAAATTATTTTAAACTAAACTTAGAACTATAAATTGGTTTACTTAAAATCATAAAGCTAGGGTATGGGCTATTGCTCGCAAATAATTGGTAAGCGAAACTGTGAGTCCTACTTTGTGTCTGCACATCAGCGACGTGTCGATTTCAAAACGGAAGAAGAAAAAGAATCCAGACAGAAAGGACAACATCGCGAGATGAGGCAGGGCAGAAGTGGGCAAGATAGACAGACAAGCGATGGAGGTCTGGGTGTCAATCACGCTGATTTGACTCGCAATAGAAAGAGTGCTGCTACGAGCAAAGTGAAAATTGATTTGAGATTGAGAGTTGTATGGAGCACTAATGTGCACCTGCCGATGTGCTCGACTGCTCGTCAGTAGTGCTGGGCAAATACCGCTAATTTTAATACCGGAATTACCGGTAAACAACAATGCCGTTACCGGAATTACCAGTAAAAGACTCGTGAGGTAGTAGTGACGTCCCAAGTTCGAGTCGCCTTTATGACTTAAATCTAAACAAATTTCATCCTACTATGGTGTGTAGTCACAACTCAAATTTTGTAACGTCGTCACTATAAAAATCCTGCGCTCCGAGTCGTTACTCCAACTCTCGTGGGCGGGGAGTAGGGAGGGGGTGCGTGTAAGGTCACAGCATTACCTCCTCTCCCTCAGTGCATAGGCCTACGCACCAATCCCCCCTCCCCCTCTCACACTCCACTTCCGTCTCTATGTAAGTGCAATTTCATACAAAGAATATATTTTTCACATAGAAACACAATTTCATAAAAGAAAAATAATTACTTGCATCATTTTTACACATTACACATAAAAATTCATTTCCAAAATCACCCATTTTTCATTTAGTCGGGACGAAGTTTTTTTGTACAATTGAGGTTTTAAAGGTTTTGTGTGAGATGAATTGACATATGTAGGTCATTTTCATAATGTTTTTTTTTACCAAGTTCCTCTTATATTAGGCTCAGGAACACATAATCTCAACCCTTTGAATTTCTGTCAAAGTTTTTTTCAATTGTTCATAGTTGTCATTTTTTATATTGGAATTACGTTAATTTTGTATTAGCAGGACTCTACGATCCCTATATTTATATTATAGTACCTTTAAATGGACAAAAAACACACGCATATATTTTATTTTAATTTTTTATTCTGTGTATCCATTTGGATACATGCCCACCGGAATCGCCAGCGCGCGCCACCTCCACCAATCTAGGGTAAGGTTCGCAAATATTAGTTACAGACTACGCGAATAATAATTACATGCGTATCACTAACATAATATGATTTTTGAATAACACGTTACCTTGCGTCGTAGAGGCCACTTCAATGGGCAGTGTTAATCCACCAGAATCTTTGATCGTCTCTGCCCGCTTATTCTTGTCTCTGCTTTCAGTGAGTCTGTTGTGGTATACTGTACTCCATGCCCCAACCCATAGCTTACATACATACATATATATATATATATATATATATATATATATATATATATATATATATATATATATATATATATATAGATATATATATATATCCTTGTCAGTCATCACTCGTGCGAGTCTGATAAGTGTATTTGTGAACTTGTTTGTGATTAACTCCAATACAAGTACAGTACAAATAGATTGTAACATGCAGATGGTGTCTTTCATGAACAACTGCGTACATTTATGTAAATATGCATATATTAATAAACATTAAATATAAAGTTAAATATGAAGATCTGGTAAGTGTGGAAACAGTGTCTCTCCAATCTCCCCGTTCTGTGAGCTTTCATGTCCGTTCTACAAACTTTACAACGTGCCTTATTTCCATCCTCTTTCACTTCCGCTAACCATTTTTTAAACAGGGGATCCTTTAACCAGGCAGACTGAAAAGTTTTCGAGTAGTTTGACCACCTCTTCATTTCTAGATCACATAGGCTGACTAATCGAATACGTACATTTTGTACTGAACCTCTGTGGGCCGAGATGCGAACAAAACGATCTAGCACGTCTGTTAATTTTCATATTCGAATACGTACATTTCGTACTGTGCATCTGTGGGCCGAGAAGGGAGCAGGACGATCTAGCACGTTGAATACGTTCCTGTTAATTTTCATCCTACGTAGGCGTCAGTACTGTCACTCAGTACCACCAAGCCGAAACGTGCTTACCGCTCTCTGAGTATTATGGGATAGCTTATCGGTTAACGGAGCCTAAACGGTAGCAGATTTTTTGCTGGTAAGCTACCGTCAAGGTTGTTACCGATGAAACCCGTAACTACCGGTAGCTGCCCACCACTACCGTCACTCAGTACCACCAAGCCGAGACGTGCTTACCGCTCCACGAGCGTTTGGTATAGCTTATCGGTTAACGGAACCTTAACGGTAGCAGAATTATTGCCGGTAAGCTACTGTCAAGGCTGTTACCGATAAAACCGGTAACTTTACCGGTAGCTGCCCACCACTAGCGTCTATGTGATGGTAAAATGTATTATCGTTTTCCAACCTTTTTTATATTGTCCCATTATTTATTACATTTTTCTAACGTTATACATTAACAAATACGTTTTCTCTTGTCTATATATTTTTATTTCATTCTCTCGCCTGTCTTCACGGTTTGTTTTACAAATGAACATGCTTTGAGAGAGAGACGTGTCCTTTATTTTACTAGTTTGACTTTTAAGACCACGAGTAGTTCCAGCCACTACTTCCACATCCAATATCTTGGCAATCAATTCCATATGCAACTCTCTCAGTCCATACTTTTATCTACTCATCAATTTTTTTCCCGTCCTCTCTACATCCTTCCTTTATTAGTGTCATTTTATTTGCATATTGGTGCCCTTGTGCTAAGGAGACTTTTTTTTTCTTTTTCTTTTTTTAAGTAACTATCAGATAAACAGGTGGAGAACATGCAGTTTGGTACGTTTTATTTTTCAAAGTCCGTGTAGCTCTAGCCATTATTTCCAAACACTTTTATGGAATCAATTCCAAATGCAAGTCTCTCCAAATCCCTAAGTAATCGTAATCAATTTTTCCAATGTCCTCATTATATTTCATAATCATATAACTTTTGATTTCCGTACTAGTCTGGCTTCGCAGTTAGTGACGAGGGTATGGATTCATTTATTTTTATTCTATTTATATATATATATATATATATATATATATATATATATATATATATATATATATATATATATATATATATAGTGTGTGTATCGTTATATACTATCGTTAAAAGAAATAGGTGGAGAGAACATGCAGACTTTTTTTTTAATAGGGAGTTAAATGTCACTCCCACGGGCTTTATTTTAGCCTAATAACCCTTTAGTGTACGTAGACCATCAGGTATAAATGTCTAGATTGTGATAATGTTTATTGGGGACAAACTGGAAGAGACTTGGCAACCAGAATAAATGTCATTTTATTCAAACATTTTCGTTTATTAACAAATGCTGGTAGTTGGTATAGGAGAAAGACACCAGTGTCTCAAAGGATTACAAAGGCGGAGCATGCATGCCGACAGGAGACCTTTTGGTCCATATCTAGGTCGGATGCGAAAAAAAAATCATGATGATAAATGAATAAAAAACTATAATGTCAATGATTAATAAAATACATAAATAAATGCATAGGCATTCATTATAGGTAGGCAAGCGCGATTCGTGTAGTCTGGAGACTATTCGTCAGCGTCTGTCTGTCAGTGGGCGGGCGCAGGGCAAATTGCTTCCAGTAACCTGGCAGAATGGAAACAAATAAATTAGGACAAAATAAAAAATGGGTTCTAAACACAATCATAGATTAAAGAACTTCCTGGGCATTTTCCGTTCTAAGGCGTCATACGCGATGGACTAATAACTTGCCTAGAGTCTAAAAAAAAGAAAAGGTCCTCAGGTCTGTAAACTGTACTCAAATGTGTAAAAAAAAAAAAAAAAAAATGTACCTAAATCTTAAAAAAAAAACTGTATTCAAGTCTATAAAAAAACTACTCAAGTCTGTAAAAAACCTGTACTGAAATCTGAAAAAAAGCCCTGAAGTCTCTAAAAAAAAAAAAAATGCTAGTCTGTAACTTTTAGACACACATGTACAGACAAACACACGTAAAACACATGCACAGGTACACACGTACACGGACACGTAAAAACACACATGTCCAAACAGACATGTACACATACACATGTGCATACACATATACACAATAAACAATAGTACAAAAAACAATAGAAAAAATAGAAAAAATAGAAAAACAATAGTAGAAAAACATAGAAAATAGAAAAATAAATAAAATAAACAATAGTAGAAAAAACAATAGAAACAAACTAGAAAAAAAATAATAGAAAAAATAGAAAAAACAATAGAAAAAACAATAGAAAAATAATAGAAAAAACAATAGAAAAAACAATAGAAAAAATAGAAAAAACAATAGTAGAAAAAAAACATTAGTTGGAAAAACAAGTTGAAAAAATAGTAGAAAAAACAATAGTAGACAAAAAAATAGTAGAAAAAACAATAATTGAAAAAACAATAGTAGAAAAACAATAGTAGAAACAACAATACTAGAAACAACAATAGTAGAAACAACAATAGTAGAAACAGTAGTAGAAACAACAATAGTAGAAACAGTAGTAGAAACAACAATAGTAGAAACAACAATAGTACAAAAAACATTAGTACAAAACACAATAGTACAAAAGACAATAGTACAAAACACAATAGTACAAAATAACAATAGTACAAAAACAATAGTACAAAAAACAATAGTAGAAAAAACAATAGTAGGAAAATATATAATAGAAAATAGGAGAAAAACCAATAGTAGAAAAAAACAATAGAAAAAAAACAATGGAAAAAACGATAGAAAAAATAGAATAAAAAAATAGAATAAACGATAGTAGAAAAAACATTAATAGAAATAATAACAATAGAAAAAAAAGAAAAAAATAGAAAAATAATAGTAGAAAAATCATTAGTTGAAAAAACAACAGTAGAAAAAATAAATAGAAAAAACACACTTTTACACACACATGTACAGACAAACACACGTAAAACACATGCACAGGTACACACGTACACGGACACGTAAAAACACACATGTCCAAACAGACATGTACACATACACATGTGCATACACATATAAAACACACACATGTCCAAAAACACACACATGTCCAAAAACATATGTACACATACACACACATACACATATACATATACACATACGTACCACATTGAAGTTAGGTAATCTGAGAGGGAGGGGAGGAAATAAGGATGACTAATTTGTGTGGGCCAGTGGTTCTCAACCTGGGGCCCCCAAAGGAACCACGGTGCCCCCCAGAGGAGCCACGGGAGCTCCCTGAGGTGCTGCAGGGCTTCCATAGGATCGGCGGGGCGCCCCCAGGAGGATCGGCGGGGCGCCCCCAGGAGGATCGGCGGGGCGCCCCCAGGAGGATCGGCGGGGCGCCCCCAGGAGGATCGGCGGGGCGCCCCCAGGAGGATCGACGGGGCGCCCCCAAAAGGAACGGCGGGGCGCCCCCAGGAGGATCGGCGGGGCGCCCCCAGGAGGAGGGGCGGGGCGCCCTCAGGAAGATCGGCGGGGCGCCCCCAGGAGGATCGGCGGGGCACCCCCAGGAGAAACGGCGGGGCGCCCCCATTTGGAGGAGCGGCGGGGCGCCCCCAGGAGGATGAGCGACGGGGCGCCCCCACCAGGAGGAGCGGCGGGGCGCCCCCAGCAGGAGGAGTGGCGGGGCGCCCCCAATAGTTAAATACAATAGTTAAAACAAAACAATAGTTGAAAACAATGCTTAAAACAAAAGTTTAAAAAAATGCTTAAAACAAAAGTTAAAAACAATGCTTAAAACAAAAGTTAAAAACAATGCTTAAAACAAGTTAAAAACAATGCTTAGAACAAAAGTTAAAACAATGCTTCAAACAAGTTAAAAAAACAATGCTTAAAACAAGTTAAAAAACATGCTAAAAAAATATATATATATAAAACAATATAAAAAAAGTAAAAAAAAGTATTAAAAAAGTAAAAAAAAACAAGTTAAAAAGAAACAAGTTAAAAAAGAAGTTAAAAAACAAGTTAGAAAATAAAACAAAAATTAAAAAACAAAAATTAAAAAACAAAACTTAAAACAAAACTTAAAAACACAAAACTTAAAACACTAAACTTAAAAAAACAAGTTAAAAACAATACTTAAAAATAAAAACAATACTTAAAAGTAAAAACAATACTTAAAAGTAAAAACAATACTTAGAAGTAAAAACAATACTTAGAAGTAAAAACAATACTTAAACAAATCAATACTTAAAACAAATCAACTTAAAACAAAATACTTACAACCAAACAATACTTAAACAAGTAAAAAAAAGTAAAAAAAGTTAAAAATAGTGAAGAGTTAAAATAAAAAATAAAGAAGTTAAAAATAGTTAAAAAACGGTTAAAATAGTTAAAAGTTACAAAATAGTTTAAAATAGTTAGAGGTATAGTTTTAAAAAATAGTTAAAAATAGTTTTAAAATAGCTAAAAATAGTTTAAAAATAGTAAAAAAAATAGTTAAAAAGTTAAAAAATAGTTTAGGTTAAAAAATAGTTTAATTTTTTTCTTCATTTTTTTGCAAACAATAGTTTTGCAAACAATAGTTGAAAAACATTAGTCGAAAAAAGTCGAAAAAAGTAAAAAAGTAAAAAAAAGTCGAAAAAAGTCGCAACAACAATAGTCGCAACAACAATAGTCGAAACAACAATAGTCGAAACAACAATAGTCGAAATAACAATAGTCGAAACAACAATAGTCGAAACTACAATAGTCGAAACAACAATAGTCGAAACAACAATAGTCGAAACAACAATAGTAAAAACAACAATAGTTGAAACAACAATAGTCGAAACAACAATAGTCGAAACAATAGTTGAAACAACAATAGTCGAAACAACAATAGTCGAAACAACAATAGTAGAAACAAAAGAAAAAATAGAAAAACCAGTAGCAAAAATAGTAGCAAAAACAATAGCAAAACCAATAGAAAAACAATAGAAAAAACAATAGTCGAAACAACAATACTCGCAACAAAAATAGTCGCAACAACAATAGTCGAAACAACAACAGTAGAAACAACAATAGTAGAAGCAACAATAGTAGAAACAACAATAGTAGAAACAACAATAGTAGAAACAACAATAGTAGAAAAAACAATAGTAGAAAAAACAATAGTGGAAAAAACAATAATTGAAAAAAATAGTAGAAAAAACAATAGTAGAAAAACAATAGAAAAAACAATAGGAAAAACAATAGTAGAATAAACAATAGTACAAAAAACAATAGTAGAAACAACAATAATTGAAAAAAACAATAATAGAAACAACAATTGAGAAAACAATAGTAGAAAAAACAATAGTAAAAAAAACAATGGTAGAAAAAACAATAGTACAAAAAAAAAATAGAAAAAAACTTTGAAAAAACGAAAATAGAAAAAACAAGAGTAGAAATAACAATAGAAAAAATAGAAGAAAAAAAGATAAGACAAAAGAAAAATAGAAAAAAACATTAGAAAAAACAATAGAAAAAAAATAGTAGAAAAAATCAAGTCGAAAAACAATAGTAGAAACAACAATAGTAGAAACAACAATAGTAGAAAAATAGAAAAAATAGTAGAAAAAATAGAAAAACCATAGTAGAAAAAACAATAGTAGAAAAAAAAACAATAGAAAATCAATAGTACAAGTCGAATAAACAATAGAAAAAACAATAGTAGAAAAAAATAGAAACAATAGTAGAAAAAACAATAAAAACAATAGAAAAAAAATATATAGAAAAAGCAATAGAAAAAAATAGAAAAAAGAAAAAAGGTATAAAAAACAAGTAGAAACAACAATAGTAGAAACAACAACAAAAAACAATAGAAAAACCAAAAGTAGAAGAAACATTAGTAGAAAAAACAATAGAAAATATACAATTGAAAAAACAGTAGAAAAAATAATTGAAAAAACAATAGCAAAAACAATAGTAGAAAAAACAATAGTAGAAAAACAATAGTAAAGAACATAGTAGAAAAAACAATAGAAAAAACAATAGTAAAAATATAGTGGAAAAAACAGTGGTAGAAAAAACAATAGTACAAAAAAACAATAGAAGAAAAAACAAAAGTAGAAAACAAATAGTACAAAACAATAGTACAAAAACAAACAAATAGTACAAAACAAAACAAAAGTACAAAAAAAATAGAAGAAAAAGCAAAAGTAGAAAATATTGTAGGAAAAAAAATAGTAGAAAAATTGTAGAAACAACAATAGTAGAAACAACAATAGTAGAAACAACATTAGTAGAAACAATAGTAAAAACAACAATAGTAGAAAAACAATAGTAGAAAAACAATAGAAAAAACAATAAATAAAAAACAACAGAAAAAATAGAAAAAACAATACGAGAAAAAACAATAAAACAAATAGAAAAAATGATAGAAAAACAATAGAAAAAATAGAAGAAAAAAAATAGAAAATAGAAAAAACAACAGTAGAAAAAACAATAGAACAAACAATAGTAGAAAATCAATAGAAAAAACAATAGAAAAAACAATAGAAAAAAACGATAGAAAAAACAATGGAAAAACAATAAAAAAAATAGTAGAAATAACAATAGTAGAAAAACAATAGTAGAAAAATCAAAAGAATAAACAATAGCAGACAAAACAATACAAGACAAAAAAATAGAATAAAAAAATAGAAAAAACAATAGTATAAACATTAATAAACGAAGAAAAAACAGAAAAAACAACAGAAAAAACATAAAACAGAATAAAACAATAGAAACACAATAGAAAAAACAATAGTAGAAAAAACAATAGAAAAAACAATAGCAGAAAAAAACAATAGTAGAAAAAACAAGAATTGAAAAAACAATAGAAAAAAATAATAGAAAAGACCTTGGTTGAGAAAACAATAGTAGAAAAAACATTAATAGATAAAACAATAGAAAACACAATAGTAGAAAAAACAAGTGAAAAAAAATATATATCTATAACTCTCTAAAAAAAATTCTGGAGCGCTCCCGATCTGAGTCGGCCGGCCCGGGGGTGTCTGCGACTTCCATTGTGTTTCTGGGACACCCCGCCGGCCTAGCTGTAAGCATACATTTGAAAGTTAACGGGTTGGGGTTTCTGAACTACGGCCCCCTTCTCGGAGTTGGTTATCGTTAAATGGCTAAAGAAACTGAAGCTCAGAGAAAGAGGAGGATACGACATTTCTGGAGTTGGGTCACCACCACGAAGAAGAGCCAAGACAAGAAAAATGTACAAAACAATAAAGCGCTTTTCAACAAGTTAACAGCAGAGCACTCTTCTTTATTCCCTTCTCTATACGCTGATAACCAACGTTTCTGGTTGGAGAAGGACATTAAAGAGTTTCATCGGAAAACTCTGTCTCTCAACAAGATTCTTCGAGATAGTAAGGACTATGAATACGAAGATTCTCTTTTCGACTCCATTCCCTTATTGGAAGAAGCGATTAATGAAGAAACGTCAGATAATTTCATTAAGCATTACTTTGCGGGATACAAGAGTTATGCCAATAACGGAGGAAAGTGGTGCCATAAGACGTACCAGAAGCACTACCTTGAACGGATCTTTAAGAAGTACAAAGTGGCTGAAAAGAGGAACAAACACGCTATAAAGAAGGTCCAAAGAGAAACAGAACAGAAGAAGAAAAGAATACAGTTAGAAGCAGAAGAGAAAGAAAGAACAGAGCGGAGAAAGGAGGAAGCTGAACGAAAGAAGAAGTTAGCCGAAGAAAAGGAAAGAGAAGCTACAGCAAAGGCGAAGGAATTAGAGAGAAAGAGACTCGAGGCCGTAGAAGCTTCAAGGAGGAAAAAGGAAGAGAGGGAACAAAGACTTCTCGAGACAGAGACGTTTAGAGCCAATAGAGAAAATAACAGAGAGAAAATGAAGAAATACAAAGAGATACTAGCAAGACAAGAGAAAGGAATAATGTTAGTAACAGAAGAAGATAAGAAGTTACTCGAAAAAGTCCGGGAGGAAAAGAAGGAACATTGGGAAGGGGGGATAAAGCTTGAAATGACGGATTACGAAGAAGACTGTAGTGGTTTGAAAGCACGAATAAGGGACACCTACGACGTTGTGGAACACAGCAATGGAAAACTTGGCGACGTAAAGTGCAAGTACTGTGATGCTTTAAGGTGGAAAAGGGAGACAGAGGGTTTGTGTTGTAGATCGGGACAAATCCCAGCTGTGAAACCCTCTGAGATAAAAAACGAAGAGTTCAAATCACTATTTGAAGGTGTTACCCCTCTTTCTAAAAGATTTCTTAAGAACACAATCGGGTTTAATACTGTCTTTAGTTTCAGTTCCTTTGCAACATCCAAGAAATTGGAAAATGCAGCTGAAAAAGCTATGGTGTACAAGATAAAGGGTGCTATATACAACAGAACCAGTTATGTGAGGCCAGAGTTATTAGTGGGAGACAAGGAGACTCGAGGTATGTTTTCGGACGAAGAAAAGTTTTCCAACGGAGACGTAAAGGACTTAACACGGAGAAGACCTAACGGGGTTGTCGATAACTTCCTAGATCTCTATTTCTATAACAGTAGAGAGGAACAAATTAGACTCAGAACCTATAAAGTCTCCAAGTTGTTTTTGGAAGCACCTATAAGCGAGGAGAAAAAATCAACTAAATCCAGAAGAGAAATAGAAGAAAGAGAGTACAACGAGAACGAGGAGATAATTCGTATAATATTCAACTACCTTCTCGAAAACAATAAGTGTTTGAGACAGATTTTGTCTGAAATAGAAAACTCCAGGGAACTGATAGCATTGCATATTGAAAAGCATAAAGAGATACCACAAATGAATCTCCAACTTAAAGCGGTTGAAAACTTTGAAACGAAGGAACATAAAGGAGTTTACCACCTTCCGACATCAAATGTGACTGTGGGTGGTATAGTGAATCTAGACGACGAGCACGATCCTCTTTTAATAAAGATAATAACCAGTCCCAAGAAGGATTCGAAATATAAAATTAGGTTTGTGGATCACACCAGTTTCTTTTATGATCCGTTCCAGTACCCTTTATTGATACCCAACGGAGATATGGGTTACACGTATCTTTTGCGGTCTCTGAAGGCTAACAAAGCTGGGAACGAGAAGAAGATTTCTCCGTGCGCATATTACGCTTCTATGTTTATGGAAAGAGAGAACTGTTTCACAGCTCTCTTTCAATGTCGAACACTGTTCCAGAGGTTCGTTATTGACTGTTACGTGAAGGCTGAATCAAATCGATTAGATTATATCCGTTTTAACCAACATGAAATCAGAAAAGAGAGGTCCGATATTCTTAAGAGTGATTCAGCCCATAAAGGACAACGAGTGCTACTTCCTAAGTGTTTCGTGGGAGGCCCGAGATACATGAAAGAGAGGCAACAGGATGCGTTAAGTTTTGTGTCAAGATACGGTTCTCCGGATTTTTTCATAACTTTCACTATGAATCCGAAATGGAAAGAATTGACACTATACGGCGACACTATTAACGTCTGTAATCGTCCAGATATAGTTAGTCGTGTTTTTAAACTCAAGGTAGACCAACTAATGAGAGAGTTATTATCAGATAAAATATTCGGAGAAGTCTCAGCTCATTTGTACAGCATTGAGTGGCAGAAAAGAGGCTTGCCTCACGTTCACATTCTTCTATGGATGCAACGTAAAGTGACTGAAAATACCGTTTCGAGCCTAATATCCGCCGAGATACCCGACAAGAAAAAACACCCAGAACTGTATGATATTGTTACCACTAACTAACATGATACACGGACCGTGCATAGGCTACGATGAAAGCTCCGTGTGTTGTAATGGGAAGAAAAACGATAGAGGGACGTGCCAGAAAGATTTTCCGAAACAGTGCCGTTCAACGATAAAATTCGGAAACAACGGCTACCCTCTCTACAGGAGAAGAGCTGTGGGAGAAGGAGGTTTCTCCTTTGTGAAAAAGTTAAAGGGACAGGAAGTAACTATCGACAACTCATGGGTGGTGCCTTACAACCCCTATCTTTGCTTGAGATTTAACTCTCACATAAACGTAGAGTGTTCAAATTCTATTAAGGCTATAGCGTACGTTACAAAGTACGTCAACAAAGGATGTGACAGAGTTCTATTCACTAAAACCGAGGGAAGCGAAGAAATCAATGAAATTAAGAACTTCACGGATGCAAGATTCGTTAACTCCAACGAAGCAACTTGGAAGATATTCAGATTCCCCATACACAGTAGTTACCCTCCTGTTATGAATCTGGACCTCCATTTAAAGGACGAAAACGAAGTATTCTTCAACGCCGATTCCTCAAAGGCAGACATAAAAAAGAAGGCAAACAGAGACACTCAGTTGACAGCATTTTTCAAATTATGTAGCGTTAACGAATACGCAGCCACCCTAACTTACAACGAAGTAGCTGCTTACTTCAAGTACAGCATTCCGAAATCATGTTGGGAGGAGAGGAAAGGTAACACTCACGCTATTGGAAGGATAAGAGCTGTAACGAACAAGACAGTAGAACTGTTCTATATGAGAATGCTTCTAACCCACAAGAGAGGTCCCAAATCCTTCGAAGACCTCAGGATGGTGGACGGTGTACTCTACGGAACTTACAGGGAAGCCGTTAAGGCTATGGGTCTTTTAAAAGATGAAGAGACTTGGAAACAGACTATCCTGGAGATAATAAACTACACAAATGACCGCAAAGAACTTCGTTCGACTTACGCTAGCATGTTAGTGTTCTCGGATCTAGAAGACCAGAAAGATATCTGGGAAGAAACAAAGGATCTCTTCTCGAGTGATTTTCTATATCTTAGAGGGTTGAAGGATTACAACGACGAAATATACCTCGATGCTCTTGACGACATCCAAGAACAAGTTTTCAATTGTGGAGGAGGAAACATAGTCCACTACGGCTTACCTTCTTCCAGAAATGGAGAAAAGTCTTCAAACGTGATAAGGAGGGAGAAAGCCTATAATTCTAAAGAATTGTCCGAGACAGTGGAGAGAGCTCTCCCTCTATTAAACAGAGAGCAGAAGATTTGTTACGATAAAATCATTGAAAGTGTTGGTTGTGAGACGGAAAACAAAAGCAAAGCGTTCTTCTTAAATGCACCTGGTGGGACAGGAAGGTCCTTCCTTTTGAATCTTCTTCTAGACACAGTTCGTTCGAAGAGTAAAGTGGCTTTAGCTGTGGCTTCTTCGGGTATAGCAGCTACTGTCCTTCACGGGGGAAGAACTGCCCATAATATGTTCAAGATACCATTGATGGAACATAACGAAAGAAAAACATGCAACATAAAGCACAAGTCCGAACTAGCTCGATTGCTTCTTATGTCTTCTTTGATTGTGTGGGACGAAGCAGTGATGGCAAATAAGAACACAATCTCAGCCCTGGATATCACTTTGAGGGACCTTTCCGGTCTTGATATTTTCATGGGAGGAAAGACGTTCGTTTGTGCTGGAGACTTTAGACAGATATTACCAGTTGTAAGAGGAGGAGGAAAGAACGACGAGTTGAACAGTTGTCTGAAATCAAGTTACTTTTGGCCTTTCTTCGAAGAGTTAGAACTGATAAAGAACGTTCGACATAAGAGTGAAGACGAAGAAAACATAAACTTTGCAGAGAAATTATTAGAAGTTGGAGAAGGAAAGTACAAAGAGTGTCACTTCGGAGAAGGTTTCGGGGTGTTAGTTGACAGCAGAGAAGAGTTAGTTGAAAGAGTGTACAGAGGAATGGGAGAGAACATATTTAACGTCTCTTTCTTTGAAAAGAGAGCTATAATATCTCCCACGAACAACGACGTCGAAATCATTAACGAGTTTGTGTACAATAAAGTGATTGGTAAGGAAGCGGTTTACATGAGCGTAGATGTCGGTTGTGAATCAATAGAAGGGATGGACGTTCAGGCGTCAGTTTTCAATTCTATGGATAGCCCTTCCATTCCTCCACACAAATTAAGGTTGAAGGAAGGAGCAATTGTGATGGTTATGAGGAACATTTGCCCTCCGAAAATCTGTAATGGGACTAGAGTTATGGTAACAAATTTGAGAAGGAACGTTATTGTTGGAAAGATTTTAACTGGTGTGTATAGGAACACACAGATCTTACTTCCTAGAGTTACTTTAGAGGCAACAGACACCCCTGTAGCCTTCAAGAGATACCAGTTCCCTGTCAAACTCTGTTACGCTATGACAATAAATAAGTCCCAGGGGCAGACGTTTGAGAAGTGTGGTGTGCTACTGGATTCATCACAGTGCTTCGCACACGGTCAACTATACGTAGCGTGTTCTAGAGTTACAAGCCACGATTCCCTCATAGTTTTTCCAGGATATACAAAGAAAGGGGAAGAATACGAGTTGAGACCTTGGGTGAATTGCGTTTATGAAGAGGTGTTCTGTGATGTGGATAAAAGTCAAGTTTCTTCTTTGGAGGATTTAATCTTTGAAGATAACTCTGAAACCTCAAGGATACCAGAGGAGGAACCCGATCAATCCATAGTCAGCATATCACGTTCTGTGTTCGAGAAAACAGAAGGAGAAGTAGCTGCGATGATCTTACCAGAAGAACTCTTCGAAGAAGAGAACTACTTGAGTCGAGGGGAAATGGAGGATAAAATTGAAGAAATCGAAGAGAAGATTGGAGAGAAGATTGAGGAGAAGATTGAGGAGAAGATTGAGGAGAAGATCGGAGCTAAGGATACCAAAAACGAAGAAAGATTTGAAAAGATTGTCTACGAAATAGATGAGATTAAAACCATGTTGAAGGATTTCGTAAAGAGAAAGAATAGCAGCGAAGAAGAGGACAGCGAAGAAGAACTCACACCCAAGAGAAAAAAGAAGAAACTACATTAAATGTATAGTTCTAAGGTGTTTTAAGTAAAAGGCAGATGAAAATCTTTGGTTTTATTAACTTTTTTATGTGTATCATCAATGCCCGAAGGGCTGGGTGCGAAGCACCCGCGGGCGGAGCCCGCCTCGCCGAAGGCCAAGCACACCTGGCGTAGCCAGGTCCGGCGGAGCCGGGTGCTTGTGTTAGACAAAAAATAAAAAATTACTAGACTGACAAAAATCATGCTTAATCTTTTATTCTTTAAGATAAATTAGTTTTTTATATTATCTTTTCATTAGAATAGCCCAATGCCATGGGTGAATTATGTCTATTTTAGTATTGTAACAACCCCCCCCCCAGAGACTGGAGGTTTGTCACCCGATTTCAATTCATAGGTCCGTTGCATTTAAGAGACGTGACGGTAATGTTTCGAGCTTCGCCCCGCTCACACTCGCCACCTCGTCCCGTGGTGAGTTCTCAAGGCGACGAAAACGCAAAGTAGACTTATATCCTCTATTTACACAGAGTCACTACAAAAGAATACTGGGCTGTAGGAGGCACCTCGGGTCACTTGCCAACCCTCGAAAGGCTACTTGAAGCTTCGCTACAGCTTACAAACGCAATAATAATCCGAGCGAGAACCACGACGCCTTCTCCCGTCACCTGTCCTGCTCGTCTCCCTCCTCCCCGGGATAGCGTGCCCACGCAGTCTCGCCAAGCACGCCACGACCAATCACAGTCGCTGCTCGACGTCACGTGCTTCCAGGTGGCGTCCACCTTTGGCGCCAAGGATCACGACGAAAGCGTCATCTCCGATGTCACGATGTCGACAGGATGCAATAGGGGCCGCTTTCGTAACAGTATATTATGTGAAATGTTTTCACGACGGCGCGACATGACGTCACATGGGAATATGTTAGACAACAACTAAAAATTATGCTGTACTGGCAAAAATCATGCTTAATCTTTTATTCTTCATAGAAAATTAGTTTTTTTTTCTTATTAAAACTGCCCAATGTCATGGGTGAATTATACCAATTTTAGTATATTATGTGAAATGTTTTCACGACCGCTCGACATGACGTCACACGGGAATATGTTACACAGCTAGAAACTATGATAGACTCAAAAATCATGGTTAATCTTGTATTTTTCACAATAAATTAGGTTTTTATAAAAAAAAAAAACTATCAAAATAGCCCAATGTCATGGGTGAATTATGAACACTTTAATATGTTATGTGAAATATTTTCACTACCGCGCGACATGACGTCACACGGAAATATGTTAGACAATAACTAAAAATATTTGCAAAAGTGCATCTTCATATATTTGTTCTGCATAACGTTACACCCGGTTGTCGACATTTTCCATAAGCGGAGGCAATATTTCATTTCGTATCGTTATCACAGTTTGTATGCAAATCCACAACAAGATATTTTTTCTCTTTATTTCATTTTGTAGACAAGAGTAAGAAACAAATGTTGATAAAACTCGATAGATTTCTCAGCAGCTGAGCAAGAGTTGTTAAACAAATTCAGACGGTGTGTGTGTGTGTGTGTGTGTGTGTGTGTGTGTGTGTGTGTGTGTGTGTGTGTGTGTGTGTGTGTGTGTGTGTGTGTGTGTGTGTGTTGGAGTAACGACTCGCAGCCCAGCGATTTTGAAATCAATTCAGTCCTGGGTGTGCATTTACTTAAATATAATATGAGCGATTTTCACGGAATACGGTTTCCATTTCAATCGATCAAAATTTCTTTTCAAATTTGCTCGTGTCGTCTGCTTGGCCGACATCGTCTCTGCTACGCGAGTTAGTTCCACATAATTATTATCCGGATGGGGAAAGTAAGTCATTTCTAGATATGCTGTAAACGCCTTCTTTCAATTTTTTCCCATGTCTGTTTTTTTTTATTACGTCAGTTATATCGACGCTTTCCATAGTTCTGAATAATACTGCCCCTTCTTTTCCATTTTTATGATTCTTTTTGCACCGTTGGCGGCTACCTGTGCAACATGCTCCAATGTAGGGCAATTAATCTTTTCTTAACAGAAATTTTGTCCATTTCATGTTTGTTCGTCTGTGTGTGTGATTCACCATGGTCTTGGATCACGTGATCGACAGCTATTACCCTCCCGAAAGAGAGCTCAGAGCTCATATGTATGCGCGCGCATGTGCTGTGAATGCGTGTGTGTGTTCACCTCGGATCTGCTGCAGCCTCTTTTCGAGACAGCCAGACACCACCCTACGGCAGTGAGCTCAGAGCTCATTATTAGCAGATCTCTGGGTAGGTCTGAGACCACTCACACTCCACACACCGGGAATGCAAGGTCACAACTCCTTGACTAACGTCCCGTACCTACTCGCTGCTAGGTGAACAGGGGCTACACGTGTAAGGAGACAAACCCAACTTGTCTCCGCCCGGCCGGGGAATCGAACCCCGGTTCTCCGGCTTGTGAGGCCAGTGCCTTACCAATCCGCCACCGGGCCGTGTGTGTGTGTGTGTGTGTGTGTGTGTGTGTGTGTGTGTGTGTGTGTGTGTGTGTGTGTGTGTGTGTGTGTGTGTGTGTGTGTGTGTGTGCGCGCGCGCGCGTGGTGCTTGTGCGTGTGTGTGCTTGTGTAAGGAATAATGTGTTCACATATGCATAATGGATGAAGTGCATCTGTGAATGTATTGCAATATCCTATTATTCATTTTACTCTAATCTATTATTATTACAATTTCTAGAGAAAAAATTCAAAGTATTTAATTTGCATTATCATTATTAATTATTATTCTAGTCACTCCATCTTCTCGACATTCATCGTCTTGACATTGTGTGACGACTACAGCTGCTGCTTCCAAATGCTGCCCCTATCATCTCACTCCACAATGCAATAATAACCTAACAGTACTGATCATATTGATAAAGATGCTGTTGTTAACTATTGATTATCGACATTATTATATTTACCAAAACTGTTATGTTCACGTCGTTCAGTTCTCCAACTGGCAAGATTTAGAAATGGATTAACCGGCCCCCTCCTACCTAGGGGGAATGGCTAGCCTATTCAGTGCCAAACCCGAACATTACTATAATAACGGCATCTAGGTCACATTCTTGAAAAGTAACGAATCATTCGTTAAAATATGACATTTATCATTGTAAACAATGAATGTGAAGACTATATATAGAAGAGAGAAAATCGTTCTAACGGAAAATGTCGTAGACTGACGTAACAGCGTGCATGCATGCCCAATGGTAAAGAATAAGCACTTCAGTTATTTCATATCGCTTTAAAAAAAGGAACTATTATTTGTGAAGGTATCTGTAGCATAATTAGTGCATAACATGACAAGGAGTCGAGAATTCAATAGATGAACCTGAGGAAATTGTGCAACAGCCTTATTGCAGACGGGCAAGCGAACTTTGGCCGTTTGGGGCCCCGCCTTCCTGCCTCGCTATACTGCGCCCTCCCTCCCTCCCTCCCTCCACCCATGCTGCTGCTGCTGCAGTACTGATGCTCGACATATGGATGACGACCCTTCGTGATGCACATTGATGGCGGCGGCAAGGATGTCAAACGGGATTTAAACTGTATAAAGTAGGTGCGTGCTTCGCTTCGACTTTGTCAGTCACTCCTTTATGACATAATATCACACTGCAGAACCCTTACATGCCTAAGTGTCGCCAATAGGAGCGTTAACAGATACAAACAGCAGTAAGAATACTGCAGTATTGACGTTCAGATTAATGTTCTACTTTTAGGTTGGAAGCTGGTAGCTACTTGCCTTCCATTGCTGTCGAATTGGCAAGTTTCCCAAAATGTTTGACCATTGAACGAAACTTTTCGCATCTAGCCGATCAGATTCAGTCGTCTTACAACTTCAATGCAGCGTGGCGATACGAACACAACTATACCAGAGCAATCATTTAGTCACGTCGGTCTCTTGGGGTTTGGAAAACTTGTTTACGATCCGTTGAAATCCTGCACGTGACGTGTGCAATACTTTTCAATAATGTTACAAGTGTAACATTCTTTAACTTAGAAATTGGTATTTTTCTTTTATTCCTTAGGCAGAGCTAAACCTTGATGAATGAAATTAGTTACTGCTGAGCACACTACTTATTTTTCTTTCCGCTCCTTTATTCTGTACTTAAGTCTCTATGGAAGAAAATATTCATCCTGTAGGTTTTACCAGTGTATAACCTTGTAGCAAGCAAGAAGCAAATACTGGTTCAAATGTAGGGTTATTCGAAACAAATTTCATTGCTTTGCCTCTACTTGTCAAACATTTTTTGCAGTCCACAACTACAATATCTATTCAGCACGAACAAACAACCTTGACCATTAGGATCACGTTTTTGCAAGGACATAAATGGAATAAAACTAATAGCACAACTATATATTAAGATAAAATTACATGTTCATACATAAATATCTCCCTTACAAGGGAGGTTGCCAAAATCATATCCACTCCCACCCATTTCATCTTCACATACTCCACTCCAATTCACAACCATGCTTCCCTCCGTCTTTGCAATGTACATGCATATACAAAGGGGTCCCCCCCCCTTACAAGGGAGGTAGACAAAGTCAAATCAAATCCCACCCATTTCATCCCCACATACTCCACTCCCATTCATCACCCCTCCCTCCCTGTTTTCTTGGCCCCTTCTGGATGACGGGTCATCCTTGTATCTCGCCCACTGCCCTGGGCCAGAAGCATTGTAGCAAGACACTTTCATTTAACCAGCGATGACCCCCCCCCCTCCCCTGCACAGAAAACTGGGAGGAATCCCTTCAGGCTGTGTCAAAATGTTAAAATATCTTTGCAACGTACAATGTTTAAAAAACTGAAGCAAGCTTTTCAGCCTAACTCCTACGAAATCCTTACCTTGAACTAATGACAACTAACTGCCCGAAAGTTCCTATGATCTCGTCAAAACTTTGCATTATCACCAAGGTGCAGATTGCATCTCCACCCACAATCAACTGATGTTTACTCCCCTTGTAGTACTAAGCCAGTAACAGTTCATAGGTGAAGTCAATTCAAGGACCATTGTCAACCACTGCAGGGCAGTTTCTTCAGTGAAACTTGCTGCAACTACTTATACAAATGCAAAAAATTGCCCTAGTTCAACTTCACATTTCTTCAGTTTCCACTGGCATTTATTAATTATAGTTATATTTCATATACATGTTTTAGAAAAGCAATGGTACGTGGCAACAGAAGACATTACATACACCGCTTGACGAGCCTTACCGACTCGACTGGGGGGGGGGGAAGGGGGTCTAAACACCGGAAGTAAGGAGAGTGGCCGGCTACAGCGGAGCCATAGGATATTGGTGCTGCTGCTGCTGGTCCGTCCACTACGGCAGTCCCAGGTGTGGCAGCTTGAGGAAACCATTTCCATCATCATCATCAAGTATGGAAGGATGCATCTGATCAACTGCAGTCCCAGGTGGCTGAAAAAGATGGAAGCTTCTGTATTTCTTAAGCAATAGATGGAAAAAAAATGGTGCCAAGTTTTACCTCATTCCCAAATATAACTCCAAATTTGCCCAACCTGAATTTCTAGTTGCAATAAAGTGTTTAAGATCTTTCTGCTGCGCATGCCAAGAATGAATCGACAATAACTAAATGGCTATTATGACGGGCACTGCCACGTGTGCACAGTATGCACGCATCTTCCAGACCTACCTTGCTTGCTTGCTTGCACAGGTTCCTTATCCTGTTTGGCTGAAGATTGCAGAAAAGAGGATGGGGCAGGAAAGTGCCCAGCAGGGCATCTTCTGCCAGGTGAAGAAGGTACAGGTGCTCTGCAGGGCAACAGAACAGCAATGCTTTACAACTCCCAAACCCAGAGGTGGCTGGAAAAGGGGCAACGGGTGTCAGATCTGTCATCTCTAATGTCACCCAAATATAAAGGTTGTCAAATTCGCATAAACTAACGAAATGTGATCCCCATTGAACAAGGAAAAAAAGTATCTACAGTTTTGTATTATGTTGCCATCACATTATGCTATACAATTAGCTTATTTTCAGAAATACAAATCACAACACTCACTTCAGACAGACGAACACCAAACTGGGAGCCTTCCTTGAAGTCTGTCAGAAACCACTTCTGCTTTGAGAGGCGAGGATCCTTCCCATGGCGCTGCTAGTTCTTGATCACCTCCTGTTACCAAGGCCCCCCCACCCCCATCGTCCTCCCACGCATCCTGACCAACAAGAACTCTTCCCCCACCCCCACCCCCACATACACCCAGCGAGTACCTCACCCACTTAACCGAACATCTCCCATTTTAGTTCCCAAACATGGATCATGTCCCCGTAGTATCTCCCGCATCTGTCTACCAACTCATGACTATCTCTCCCTCACCAACTCCTCCCTCCCTCCCTCCCTCCCTCCTTCTCAATCCCCAACTCTCTTCCATCTCTCTCCTCCTCCATCACCAACTCTCCCCTTCCTCCTCAGTCACCAATTCTCCTCTCTCTCTCTCTTTCCTCAATCCCCAACTCTCCTCTCTCTCTCTCTCTCTCCCTCCTCCTCCGTCACCAACTCTCCTCTCTCTCTCCCCCTCCTCAGTCACCAACTCTCCTCTCTCTCTCTCTCTCTCCCCTCCTCAGTCACCAACTCTCCTCTCTCTCCTCCCCCTCCTCAGTCACCAACTCTCCTCTCTCTCCCCCTCCTCAGTCACCAACTCTCCTCTCTCTCCTCCTCCTCAGTCACCAACTCTCCTCTCTCTCCCCCTCCTCAGTCACCAACTCTCCTCTCTCTCCTCCTCCTCAGTCACCAACTCTCCTCTCTCCCCCTCCTCAGTCACCAACTCTCCTCTCTCCTCCTCCTCCTCAGTCACCAACTCTCCTCTCTCTCCTCCTCCTCCTCCGTCACCAACTCTCCTCTCTCTCTCTCTCCCCCTCCTCAGTCACCAACTCTCCTCTCTCCTCCTCCTCCTCAGTCACCAACTCTCCTCCTCCTCCTCCTCAATCACCAACTCTCCTCTCTCCTCCTCCTCAGTCACCAACTCTCCTCTCTCCTCCTCCTCCTCAGTCACCAACTCTCCTCTCTCCTCCTCCTCCTCCTCAATCACCAACTCTCCTCTCTCCTCCTCCTCAGTCACCAACTCTCCTCCTCCTCCTCCTCAGTCACCAACTCTCCTCTCTCTCTCTCTCTCTCTCTCTCTCTCCTGGCCACCACAAGCTCCTGCATTGGACAACAGATTGAGAAAATGGCCCACTGGACCAACATTGGACAACAGATTGAGAAAGTGGCCCACTGAACCAACATTGGACAACAGATTGAGAAAGTGGCCCACTGGACCAACATTGGGCAACAGATTGAGAAAATGGCCCACTGGACCAACATTGGACAACAGATTGAGGAAATGGCCCACTGGACCAACATTGGACAACAGATTGAGGAAATGGCCCCACTGGACCAACATTGGACAACACATTAACAAGGGTCCACTAGACCAATATTGGGCTACACTGCTCGAACTCAAGTTACTAGATTAACCAACTCCATGTTAAGTTTAAACTTGAATTTTCATTAAAACACTAAACATTAAATACCAATCATAAAACTTCATTGAAACATTTTTAAAAACATTAAATATTGCAATCTTGAAAACAAAGCATATAATTAACTTATTACCAGCTTGTCTACTTTTCAAATAAGGCTTTGGCCTTGGATACAAAATTAGTTAGTTACCAACCTGTATTTGAAGCTGCCACTCTTCCAAGATCATCCATGCCTTCTCACTTTTCAGTTATGATATTGAACGATATCTACGAGTCATCTCTCGTTACAATTACCAAGCTCTGAAAAACAATCTTCATTAATACAGAGAAAATTACAGATATTTTTATACTGCAAACAGCACTGTCAAACAAAAGTCCAAAATATTTACCTCCTCTAAGCGTTGCCTAGGCAGTCTTCCAAATCTAGTCGAAAAAAAAAGAAATAAAAAACGAGGAGGAAACTGTGTCGGTAGTGGGGGGGGGGGTTAGTGTAAACGCGAGAGCAATCCGAAATAGGCGCTTTCAAACACGAAAAAGTTGACATCATCGCACGCACGACGCCATCTTGGTTCCTGGTCCAGGAACGCAACTGAAAAATCCCTTTCGCGCCAAAACGCCACCTTGCCTTCATCACGAAACAAACTCATTACTTACCGTTAATTACGAAATATGGGTACTACTCACCCCAGGAGCGCTTGGCCTTGCGTATGTCCTCTTCATTGTACCTAGAAGTGTAAATAGGTAGACGCTGCAGCGCGTAGTCTGTATCTATATACCGTACGCTCGAATCCTGGTACCGGGAACACCACCGCCACTGCAAACAAGTACCTCACGTCCCCTGGGCACTTGAAGGTCTATCATACAGTGACGGTGGCATCGTGACCTGGATTTGGTTTTAAGCGTACGATGCCCCCCTACGCTGTCGGGCCCCCCGTATCATCCTAAATCTCCCTAGTTCTATTCCCCGCCCCCCTCCCCACCTCGGGGCTCGATCGACTCGCCCTGCCTAGTCTAGAAGGTTCGACAACCCCCATTTAGGCATACAACACAAGAGGTCTCTACTCGCATCTCTAACGAGAATACAACAACGAAAATAACTTTCCTATCAGCGATACGGGCCCTGCTATATGTGCTTTGGGGCATGTATTCGTGTTTTTCAGACCTACCTTCCTTCCTTCCTTCCTTCCTTCCTTGCACGGTGCGGAGAGGAGGAGGAGGCGCCCTCCTGAACGGATTTCATTCCGCACAACACTACCGAGGCTCCCAATTCACTGTTATATTTTGTAGAAGTTGTTTAAACTTACAAACTTAATGTATCTAAACAATTGATTTTCCCGTCCTGATAGTAGGCCGCCTTCTTTTCGAATGACGACGGTGTCGCGAGTTCGCGACCCGCCTTACAGGCAGCCCGGGCAGCACTCACGTCAAAGATGAGGCAAACCCGTGTGCGTTTCTCGCTGTGTAGGTGAACAGTTGCCAGATGTCGCTAGCCATTTATAGAATCGTCCTGTTTTCAAAAAAGGATGTGTTTGTTGGATAATCATTTCACTTTGTGTTAAATTAATAATTAACCATTAGACTCTATAGGTAACGTTTATTCTGGTTCTAGTTAGGTATATAATTTCAAATATGATAATGATGCCATAAGATAGCGCTGTGCAGGAATTTGCAAATAGAAGTACGTGTATCTGCAAACATATAGTCACGTGCTGGGAGGTTGGTACGATGCATTGCATGTACCTAGATAATGTAGGCCCTTGTGGACACTTAGTTGTAAGCCGAGGTATTTAATATATACTATAATAAGGAGCAATGTGCCTCTGTGTATACTTCTTTCTGTGTGTGGTTGTGTACGTAATGTCTGTCAAATAAGATACGCCGGAAAAACGATCTGAGCGTAATTTTAATGTAAATTTTTAATAATAGGAATTCTTTTGATTAACAAAAATTCATAATTGTAATTATTATTTCCTAATTGTGTACAGGAACAAGGCACACAACGGTGCACAGCTGCTGTTGGTAATGGCTGACGTTTACAACAATTACCTTCGTCTACGGTTGTCAGATGTCCTCCTCAAAAAGGACAGTTCTTGCAAACCTTCCACCAGCACCATTCCAATGTGCGCTGTCACTCATGCTGGAGGAACAGTTTATACTGTTAAGTCAGCTTCACAAGAGGGCATTTGTTACAATGTGGACCTCTCAATCGGCATGTGCAGCTGCCTCTGTGGAAACACAGGAAGCGTTTGCAAACATCAATTTGCAGCGTCGCAGTACAGCGCAGTTCGCCTTCCACAACTATACGCCTGCACTGTTGCTGAAAAAGAAGTCTTGTATAAGGTGATATACGGCGACAAACCGATGCCGACATCGAATTTTTTCGATGGCTTATTTGCTGATACACCTGTTAATGCAGTATCTCTTGTTAATAAAGAACCAGCTGGATGTGACGATGAGCAAGGAGATGTAGCTGTCGTTATCGAGACCTTCGCAGAGACAACAAATGAAAATCAATCAATTGACACCAGCATTGATGAGTTCACAAGCATGATCAATAGAGAATTAAAAAGAACTAAAAGCACCTGCATGCTCAGCTCCTTTGCGGTATTTGAACAGAGGCTGAAAGCCTGCAGAAATCCTGCGCAGGTTACTACTTTCCTTCGGACTGCAGGCTGCACTATTTTTAAGGCATCGGGGGCGGCAAAGAGAAAAATTCCTTGTCAGCCAACGACCATTGCTAGGCGTCAGTTTGGCCAACCAAGAGGCAAAGCTGCCTTACTGAAAGGCAAGATAACAAAAAGGAAAAGGAATTTAGCCTTAAACATATTAAAAAATGTACCAAATGCTAAAATACATTGATGTTTCCATATTACTGTTTCATTTCCTATACCTAACTTATTTCAAATCAATCACAATTATATACTAACTAATAATTAATGAAAACAATTTAGCATGAGGCATTCAAATAAATGTTCTCTAGGTAATTGCCTTTATTTTAGAATACAGTTACATTTTTATTTATTATTTAGGAAGATTGTGAAATATTAGTGTAAACGCCCCTGAAAATCACGGGATTCTGATTTCTCTTGTTATTCGATTTCGATCTCCTTGAACTATTTATTAATAAATTAAAATGCCCATTTTTTCGAAATAAATTTATTATTTCGTTGCTTAGGCGATTACTTTTGATATAACATTTTCAATTGTTATATTTTAAACCAAAAGCGCATCCAAGTCACTGTCAAATGACATATAAGATTTTATTACCTAGTCTTTTTTAATGTTTAAGTTTTGAATCACACTATTTTCATCTTCACTTTTTCTAGAAGATCGTTTTTCCGGCGTATCTTATTTGACAGACATTACGTACACAACCACACACAGAAAGAAGTATACACAGAGGCACATTGCTCCTTATTATAGTATATATCAAATACCTCGGCTTACAACTAAGTGTCCACAAGGGCCTACATTATCTAGGTACATGCAATGCATCGTACCAACCTCCCAGCACGTGACTATATGTTTGCAGATACACGTACTTCTATTTGCAAATTCCTGCACAGCGCTATCTTATGGCATCATTATCATATTTGAAATTATATACCTAACTAGAACTAGAATAAACGTTACCTATAGAGTCTAATTGTTAATTATTAATTTAACACAAAGTGAAATGATTATCCAACAAACACATCCTTTTTTGAAAACAGGACGATTCTATAAATGGCTAGCGACATCTGGTAACTGTTCACCTACACAGCGAGAAACGCACACGGGTTTGCCTCATCTTTAACGTGAGTGCGCCCGGGCAGGAAGAGGGGGAGGGGGGGGGGACCGAAGGGGTCAATTTTGATTGGTCGAAAGTGATCTCGTGTTTTGACGAATCACTGTCCTCCTTCCCTCAACCACCCACCCACCACCTGTTATGGCGGGCTTTCCCAAAAAGTGTCGACAATTGCTTGTTACAAATTGTCTGCTTCCACATATAATGGCCAGTGAGCACGACGCAATTGCTTTCCAGATGTTATGGTGCATTGGTAAAGACGTCGAGGCAGCATGTCAGATGTAATGTCATAATATGCGATAAGTATTCATGGCATCAGCCAGGTCGAAGTGGCCATTTGCAAACAGGCTCTTGTAGTGGGAAGGCTCAAATCGTTCCTGGTCGGTGCAGATCCCTACTCGTATAGTTAATTATTATTTTTTAAAATCATTTTATTACGCTCAAAGAGTGGCAAGCCTAGTACATAGGTAATTAACTATTTACACGAGGATCGTGACTCATAGGACACGCTGTTCGACTGAGGTGGCAATTCGTAGTTAAGTACAAATTTTCAGAGGTTGGAACACAGTGGTGGAGGACACGTATATAATCAGTGGCAATAACAGCATGTATAAAACAATCACAGTCAACAGTATATACAAAACAAAAGTATGTACAATATCACAGTCATGATATAAGAGACATTGACATAATTGAGACAGTCGTGGACAAGATCATACATGAGAATTATTACATCGTACAACGATAGATAGCACCCACCAAAGTGTGGGTGACGTAAGAGTAGTGTTTCTAAATGGTCATCGGCAAGCAAGTATTTACATACATCAATGACAGACTCTCTATGGGGGATTAAATCTGTTACTGCAGGGCATTCAAGGCAATAATGCTGAAGGTTGTTTGCATTGGGCAAGTCACACAGTTTACAACAAGAAAATGAGGCATGTCTCTTGTCTCGCTCACCTGCCACACTGCAGGTCTGTAGCCTAATCTAAGTCGAGCAGATAGATATCACATTATGTCTTCTAACTTAGAGTCCACCTCGGCGGCGATATTTGTGGGGGCGATTGGCAAAGTGATCATAGTGCTGAATGGTCACACTCGAAGGTCGCTCGATATTCCTCCGGCGAATGATAGGCAAATGAGCTGCAGCACGCACGTATTTTGCGTCTGTAGAATGAGAGGGAACTAGGTGAAGCGTCAGTTGCAGGTGAGGGCTGGTATAGTTAATAATAAAATAATAAATAACGGTATCCGGTCGTTTCGCTACATGGCCATTTCGATACCAACCATTTTGCTTCATTGTTCGGTCGTTTCGCTACATTTCGCTACACTGTTGTTTTCGCATTTGAGATCCGAATATGACAAAAACAAATAAAAAATACGATGTGTGCAGGTTTATAAAGTAACTTTATAGACCACAGAAGAATTTGCTTAATGAGTCGATTTGGCTAAGGATGAAATTGTTATTATGCAATTCATTTTAAGCAATCGTCAGGCACATTATTCGGCAGATAATTATAAAACAGTGACTAATGCACATTACTTATTAGAATGCCCGTTCATTTCACGCATTTCATGCACGAAATGTAGCGAAACGACCGAACAATGTAGCGAAATTTTTGTTAGCGAACTGGCCATGTAGCGAAACGCCCTGTAACCGTTAATTAATAACAGCTTCCAAGCGCTACGAAATATGATCATGTTCACTTTGAATGACCTGCAATCCAGTACTGGATCTTCTGTGGGACAAGAAGCGGTGCTGCTACTAACTATAGCGTGAGGTCTTCTACTACACTATAGCGTGAGATCTACCTCCCGTTAGCACTATAGCGTGAGGTCTACCATTTCCATGCATTGATTTTAGCGATAGACACATATTTTGTTGTACACATCCTAGTAATGACTTAGATAGATAGATGGTTGGATTTCTAATTACATTCGTATTGAAGGAAGAAATGTAAGAAGAAACATGCTATCACATACTTCCATACATTTCTCTCTCTTCTCTCTCTCCCCCCTCCCCCCCCCCTCTCTCTCTCTCTCTCTCTCTCTCTCTCTCTCTCTCTCTCTCTCTCTCTCTCTCTCTCTCTCTCTCTCTCTCCCTCTCTCTCTATCTCGCTCTCCAACTCCCGCTCTCTCTCTCTCTATCTATCTCTCTCGCTCTCTCTCTCTCTTTCCCTCCCCCTCCCTCTCTCTCCCTCCCTCCACCCTCTCTCTGTCCCCCTCTCTCTCTCTGCCCCTCCTTCTCTCTCTCTTTCTCTCTCTACTTCCCCCATCTCTCTCTCGCTCTCTCCACCCCTCTCTCTCTCTCTCCCTCTCCCCTCTCTCACTCTCTCCTTCCCCCTTTCTCTCTCTCTCTCCCCTCTCTCTCTCTCTCCTTCACTCTCTCTCTCTCTTCCTCCCCCCCTCTCTCTCCCACTCCTCTCTCTCTCCCTCCCCCTCTCTCTCCCTCGCCTCTCTCTCTCTCTCTCTCTCTCTCTCTCTCTCTCTCTCTCTCTCTCTCTCTCTCTCTCTCTCTCTCTCTCTCTCTCTCTCTCTCTCTCCTCTCTCTTTTTTTCCCTCCCCCTATCTCTCTCTCACCTCCCACTCGCTCTCTCTCTTCCCCTCCTCTCTCTCTCTCTCTCTCTCTCTCTCTCTCTCTCTCTCTCTCTCTCTCTCTCTCTCTCTCTCTCTCTCTCTCTCTCTCTCTCTCTCTCTCTCTCTTCCTCTTCTCTGTCTCCCTACCTTCCCCACCTCTCTCTCTCTCCGTCTCCTATTGTATTCTAATTTCTGTTAGCATTATGCATAGATGTACTGTACAACGACAATTGCTGTGTCATTGTGTCTGTATATGTGTGTGTGCGTACATCCGTGTAACAAGCGTGAATGTTCGAGAACTTACAATTACCATTCTGTTTAAGGGATTATCATTTATTTTGTAATGCGAAAGTTGAATAAAAGAGAGAGATTATTATTACCAAAACTGAATTATTGTATAACTGAGATTGGATATATGTCAAATTCTGTGTACAAGGAATAATTGTGGGAAATCAAAATTAGCAACTGCCGCCTTGGGCACGCCAAGAGCGTGAAATAGCGCCACGCAGTCAGTCGGTCAGTCAGAGAGAGACGAGTGACGTGAGTGAGAGTGCGTGAGACACTCTGTCGTTTCTCTACCACCTTTATTGAACCCACAATACCCCAATCTCTCTCTCTCTCTCTCTCCCCCTTGCCCCTCTCCCTCCCAATCTCTCTCTCCCCCTCTCTCTCCCCCAACCCTCTCTCCCTCCCCCCTCTCTCTCTCTCTCTCCTCCCTCCCCCTCTCTCTCTTTCCCCTTCCCCTCCCTCTCTCTCTCTCTCTCTCTCTCTCTCTCTCTCTCTCTCTCTCTCTCTCTCTCTCTCACCCTCCCTTTCTATCTCTCTCTGCCCCTCCCCTATCTCTCTCTTTCTCTCTCTACCTCCCCCATCTCTCTCTCTCGCTCTGTCCCCCTCTCTCTCTTTCTCCCTCCCCCCTCTCGCTCTCTCTCCTTCCCCCATTTTCTCTCTCCCACTCCCCCCTCTCTCTCTCTCGCTCTGTCCCTCCCCCTCTCTTTCTCCCTCCCCCTCTCGCTCTCTCTCCTTCCCCCATTTTCTCTCTCCCACTCCCCCCTCTCTCTCTCCCTCTCTCTCCCTCCCCTCTCTCCCTGTCCCTCCCCCTCTCTCTCTCCCACTCTTCCTCTTTCTCCCTCCCCCTTCTCTCTCTCTGTCCCTCCCCCTTCTCTCTCTCTTCCCCTCTCTCTCTCTCTCTCCCCTCCCCTCTCTCTCCCTCCCCCTCACTCTCTCTCTCTCTCTCTCTGTCTCTCCCCCCCTCTCTCCGTCTCTCCCCTCTCCCTCTCTCTGTCTCTTCCCTTCTCCCTCTCTCTCTTTCTTCCCCTCCCCACCTCTCTCTTTCTCTTCCTCCTCTCTGTCTCCCTCCCTCTCTCTATCCCCCCCCCCTCTCTCTCTCTCTCTCTCTCTCTCTCTCTCTCTCTCTCTCTCTCCCTGCCCTCTCCCCTTCCCTCTCTCTCCTTCCTCCCACTCCCTCTCTCCCCCCCTCTCTCTCTCTCTTTCCCCCACTCCCTCTGTCTCTCCCCCTCCCCCGTCTCTCTCTCTCTCTCTCCCCCTCTATCTCCCCTCTCTCTCCCCCTCTCTCTCCCGTACCTCCTCTCTCTCTCTCTCTTTCCACCTCCTCCGTTTTTTTCTCTCTCTCCCTCTTCTCGCTCTCCCCATCCCCCCTCTCTCTCTCTCTGTCCCTCTCCCCCCCTCTCTCTCTCTCTCTCTCTCCCTCTCCCCTTTCCCTCCCTTTCCCCCTCTCCCTTTCGCTCTCCCCATCACCTCCCCTCTCTCTCTCTCTCTCTCTCCCCTCCTCCTCTCTCTCTTTCTCTCGTCCCCTCCCACTCTCTCTCTCTCCACCCCCTCTCTCTCTTTCTCTCTCCCCCTCCCCCTCTCTCCTTCCCCCTCCCCCTTTCTCTCCCTCTCTTCCCCTCCCCCCTCTCTTACTCCCCCCTCTATTTCTCCCTCCCCCCCTCTCTCTCTCTATCCTTTCCCTCTCTCTCTTTCTCCCCCTCTCTCTCTTTCTTTCCCTCCCCCCTCTCTCTCTCTTTCTTCCCCTCCCCCTCTCTCTCCCCGTCCCCCATCTCTCTCTCCCCCTCCCCCTCTCTCTCACTCTCCCTTCCTCTCTCTCTCTCTCTCTCTCTCTCTCTCTCTCTCTCTCTCTCTCTCTCTCTCTCTCTCTCTCTCTCTCTCTCTCTCTCTCTCTCTCTCTCTCTCTCTCTCTCTCACTCCCTCTCTCTCTCTCCCCTCCCCTTCCCTCTCTCTTCCTCCTTCTCTCTCTCTCCCTCCCCTTCCCTCTCTCTCTCCCTCCTCCCGTCTCGCTCTCTCTCTCTCTTTTCTCCCTCCCTCATCTCTCTCTCTCCCTCCCCCCTCTCTCTCTCCCTCTCCCTCCCCCCTCTCTCTCTCTCTCCGTCCCCCGTCTCTTTTCCTTTCTCTTTTCCTCCCCCCCCTCTCTCTCTCCCTCCCCTCTCTCTCCCCCATCCCCATCTCTCTCTCCCTCCCCCTTGCTCTATCTCTTTCCCTCCCCCTCTCTCTGTCTCTCTCTCCCTCCCCCTCCCCCTCTCTCTTTTCCTCCCCCTATCTCTCTCCCTCCCCCTCTCTCTCCCCTCCCCCTCTCTCTCCCTCCCCCTTTCTCTCTCCCTCTCCCTCCCCCTCTCTCTCTCTCCGTCCCCCTCTCTCTCCCCTCCCCCTCTCTCTCCCTCCTCCTTTCTCCCTCCCCCTCTCTCTTTCCCCCTCTCTCTGTCTCTCTCTCCCTTCCGCTCCCCCTCTCTCCCTTCCACTCCCCTCTCTCTCTCTCTCTCTCTCTCTCTCTCTCTCTTTTCCTCCCCCTTTCTCTCTCCCTCCCCCTCTCTCCCTCTCCCTCCCTCTCTTTCCCTCCTCCTCTCTGTCTCTCTCCCTTCCCCCCTCTCTTTCTCCCTCCCACTCTTTCTCTGTCCCCCTTTCTCTCTCTCCCCTCCCCCCTCTCTCTCTCCCTTCCCCCTCTCTTTCCCTCCCTCCCCCTCTCTCTCCCTCCCCCTTCCCCCTCACTCTCTTTCCCCCCTCACCCTGTCTCTCTCTCTTTCGCTCTCTCTCTCTCTCTCTCCCCTCCCTTCCCTCTCCCCCTCTCTCTCCCCTCCCCCTCTCTCTCTTCCCCTCCCCTTCTCTCTCTCTCACCTCCCCCCTCTCTCTCTCTCTCCCACTCCCCTCTCTCTCCCCCTCTCTCTTTCCCCCACCCCTGTCGCTCTCTCTCCCCCTCCCCCTCTCTCTCTCCCCCTCCCCCCTCTCTCTATCCCCTTCCCCTCTCTCTCTCTCTTCCTTCCCCCCTCTCTCTCTCCCTCCCTCCGTCTCTCTCTCTCCTTCCCCCTCCCCCCTCTCTCTCTTTCCCCCTACCCCTGTCTCTCTCTCCCTCCCCGTGTCTCTCTTCCCCCCTCTCTCTCCCATTCCCCTCTCTCTCCCCCTCCCCCTCTCTCTATCCCCTTCCCCCCTCTCTCTCTCTTCCTCCCCCACTTTCTCCCTCCCTCCCTCCGTCTCTCTTTTTCTCTCCCTCCCCCCGTCTCTCTCTCTCTCCCCCTCCCCCGTCTCTCTCCCTCTCTCCCCTCCCCCCGTCTCTCTCTCCCTCCCCCTCCCCCTCTCTCTCCCTCTCCCCCTCATCCTCCATCTCCCTTTCTCTCTCCCCATCACACCCCCTCTCTCTCTACCCCTCCCCCTCTCTCTCTCTTCCTCCCCCTCTCTCTCCCTCCCCCTCTCTATCTCCCTCCCACTCTCTCTCTCTCTTTCCCCTTCCCCTTTCTCTCTGCCTCCCCCCTTCCCCTCTCTCTCTCTACCCCTCCCCCCTTTCTCTCTCCCTCCCGCCCCCCTCTCTCTCTCTCTCCCCATCCCCCTCTTTCTCTCTTGCTCTCTCTCTCTCTCTTTCTCTCTCCCTCCCACCCCTCTCACTCTCCCTTCCTCTCTCTCTCTCTCTCTCTCTCTCTCTCCACCTCCCCCTCTCTCTGTTTCTCCCTCCCCCTTCCACTCTCTTTCTCCCCCTCTCCCTCTCTCCCCCTCTCTCTTTTCCTCTCCCTTCTCTCTCTCTCCCTCCTCCTCTCTCTCCGTCTCCCTTCCCTCTATCTCTTCCTCCCCCTTCTCTCCCTCTCCCTCTTTCTCTTCCCCTCCTCTCTCTCTCTCTCTCTCTCTCTTTCTTTCTCTCTCCCTCCCACCTCTCTCTCTCTTCCTCCCCCTCTCTCTCTCTCTCCATCCCCCTCTCTCTTTCTCCCCCCACTCCCCCCTCTCTCTCCCCCTCTCCCTATCTATCTCTCTCCTTCTTCTCCCTCCCTCCTCTCTTTCTCTCCCTCCCTCCCCTCTCTCTCTCTCTCTCTCTTACTCCCCCCTCTCTCCCTCCCCCTCCCTGTCTCTCTCCCCCTCTACAGATTGTAACACTTCTTAGTATGGCTTTAGGAGATACAAGTAAATGCGTAGTTGGAAGTATGTATGTGTATATTATAGTGCATGCGTGCGTGCGTGCGTGTGGCGGGCGTGAATCTTCTAGAACCATCAAATTGCCATTCTGTTTACATATTTGATTATCAATTATTTTGTAATGCGAAAATTGAATAAATGAGATGGATTTTTAATGTGATCAAAATTTGAATTATTGTATAACTCAGATTGGATGTATGTCAAATTTCTGTGTGCAAGGAATGATTGTGGAAATTATAAATAAAATAGGCAACTGTTTTGGGCACGCCATCCCAGCGTGAAATAGCGGCCCAGCATATCCGTCGGGGCAGTAGCACCAGGTTTGCCAGGTGGTGCCAAATTTGGCAAAATGTGCGATAAAATGGCCATCTCTTAAAAAACTACCAAATTCTTATGGCACTTTTGTAGTTTTGGTATAAAAATACCAAAATTTGAGAAATGTATATAATTTTGAGAAATGTGTATAATTTCCTATCAAACACAAGAAGAACAGGTAGAAGGAATACTTGACCGACTTGATAAGGATGATGATAATTTTATGCTCTAAAGGTGACTGAGTATGTAAAGCAGACAAAGAGGCTATTTCTATGATACATTTTAGTTCAGTGTCTTATGAAATGTTTTGATAAATTTTGCTACATAATGGAAGGAATCAAAATTTATTTATTTTATATAATATATTTTTGTTAAAATACCAAATAGTATGAGTCAATTTTTGTTCCAGTGTTTTATGCAACAATTATTTTTTTTATAAGTTTTGCTGGATAATGGAAGGAATCAAGCTTTATTTTCTATAATATACCTAGATACAATACATGAGTCAATTTTAGTAAGTGTCTTATGAAATGTCTTGATAAATTTTGCTGGATAATAGAAGGAATCAAACTTTTATTTTCTATTATATATTTTAGTTAAAATACCAAATAGTATGGGTCACTCACTTGAAGATATTCTCGATTTTTATTTATTAAGTTAGAGAAAATGAATCTTTCGCAATAACGCAGGAAATCACTGGAAAAAAAAAACATTCAGCGTCGACAGATACGCGAAAAAGTCGACATTTTGTCAGTCCTCACGCAAGTTCTTTTCTCATCGCTTCGCAACTGTTGCGTCGACGAAATAAAATCGACGGTTCTCAGCCAGCCTAGTGCGAGAACCATCGTCAGGCCACGGGAAACATCTGCGAAAGGTGAGGCCTGACTGTGGTCACGTGACCTACATCATCCAAATTTTTGGCGCCTCAGACCTGTAACCGTCGACGACAAACAAATAAATTTAAAAAATCTTGGTTACGGTATTCTTATGACTGCTACTAGATGGTACCAAAGACATATCTTATTTTAACTTTTTTTTTATTATTATTATAATAGTAATAAAATTACTGTTAGGGCGCTACTTATTGGAAAATCGATGGAAATGCAAGATTGACGTAATGTCGTCAATGTATTTACATACAACGCTTGGATCAGATTATTGTCGTACATTCAATATTCCATCGTCGAGTGTGCTATGTGATGTAATTAAACATGCGAACCTATCTAGATTTTCTGGTCCCCGAATGTGTGGGAAAATATCAAATAAAAGAAAAAGTCTTATGGCGGACCTGGACGGCCGTTGTTGGACAGAACTGAAAAAAAGACCAAAATCGAAACCAAAATTTACGAAAAAAAAAAGTCCAATGCTTAATTCTGCTTATTTTCTGCAATTTTAAACACGTTATTTGAGTTTCAAAAACTCATTACTCAAATTTATACATCTAGCAGATTTGTCGAAGAATAGAAAATCTAGATTCAGAACTTGGCGACGTCGTAGAGGAGTTACGATGAATATCCTATGTCGTAAAGTTACGATGCCTTGTTAACGACCTGGAACTATCTTATAACCATACACGTTAGACAGTTTCCTTCTGCACGTGATGACGTCAAGTCCTAACGCGACATCTATAGGTTCCTGGGGGAAATACGTCGTCGGTCCTTCCCCAACCTCCTCCGTAAAGACAACACTGGTCCCCTCCCGTATTTGTGCCTGTATTCTAATAAATACCTATGGTATTGTGATGATATCTAGGGGTCTAATAATATAATGACAATGATATATAAAGAAAATGAAAATATAAAAATAGTCATTTCAAAGTCGCCCAATTTCTTGCCTCCCATTGACCTTGTGCAGCGTACGTGGCACAAATGGGCGTCGTGTCATCTTGGGCAGCCACTTCCCCATTTACAACAATAATAAAATAACAGTATCAATAATAAAATAGCCTCATTGATAATAATAATAATAGACAATGAAGGGTTTCAAAAAAACAAACGACAATCTTAGCATCGACTTGAACCCGAATGACGACTGTTGGATTAAAAAAAAAAAAAAAAAAAAAACACAATATACAAAATAGCACCATTAATAATATTAATGATAACAATAGACGATGAAGGGTTTTCAGAAGCAAACTACAGTCATAGCATCGACTTGCACCTGAATGACTGTTTTTTTTTCTTTCTTTTTTTTCAAAAAACAAACGACAATCTCACACATCGACTTGCACCCGTATAACCGTTGACCCTTTTCTGCCAGCCAGCCAGCCGGACCACTTGCCTCCCCCCCCTCCCCCACTCCAAGGCCACACCACCGAGATTGTTTGAATAACGAGACCGTTATACTTCCTCCATGATACTTTTTTTTTCAAATGCTTCGTTTTCATCAGACGTTTAAAACGAATACATAAACAATAATAATGTTATACGTCCTCCATGATACGATTTTTTTTCCAAAATGCTTTGTTTTCATTATACGTTTAAAACGAATAAATGAATAATAATACACATTTTTATTGCATTAGCTTTGTCCAGCTTTGAGGAGATTTTATCAACTACATTTCTTGAGTGGATATAAAGTCTCCAGTCGTAACAAGATGATACGTGCCTCTGGTCCATAGGGGTAGCAGGGAAAGGTTCTCTCGTCTGAGTAAATTTACCTGTTATAAAAATCGCGAGAGAGAGAAAGAGAGGGAGAGAGAGAGAGAGAGAGAGAGAGAGAGAGAGAGAGAGAGAGAGAGAGAGAGAGAGAGAGAGAGAGAGAGAGAGAGAGAGAGAGAGAGAGAGAGAGAGAGAGAGAGAGAGAGAGAGAGAGAGAGAGAGAGAGAGAGAGAGAGGGGGAGAGAGAGAGAGAGAGAGAGAGAGAGAGAGAGAGAGAGAGAGAGAGAGAGAGAGAGAGAGAGAGAGAGAGAGAGAGAGAGAGCGTTTAAACGTTCATACGTTAACTGAAGTTGATTGACATGGCAACCTAATCTAGATTAAGTTAACCGATGTGGCTGAACCAGATTTTTAATGGAGAAACAGGAGGAAGATGTAGAATGTTCATTAATTTTGCAATGTCGATCTACAATGTGTGTGTGTGTGTATGTGTGTGTGTGTGTGTGTGTGTGTGTGTGTGTGTGTGTGTATGTGTATGTGTGTGTGTGTGTGCGTGCGCGCGCGCCTTTATGACGATAATAATAATAATAGTAATAACAAACAAAATATACACCAACAAAAATACAAAATAAAAAGTATATAAAACAACAATTAACTTCCAGCCGCCTCCCATAGGGCAGAATCTCTGTCAACGGTTATGAATTCAAATTTCTAGTGACGACTTCGCTCACATTATTCTAGATTCCCGAAAAAATATCAGCAGTGTCTAACATTCGTATATATATACTTTCTTTAGTTTCGCCATTTGACGCCTCAATATGTGACGCATACCTAACTTGACATTTGAAAATTCGAAAAATTGTAACCGAAGTCATTTCCATTCAAACGAACAGTCCTTAGAATTTTTCATTAAAAAAAAGAAGTAATAATACTAAAACATAGTGATACGAAATATATACTATGGCATTTTAACTCTATAAATGTATACAATGTAGATTTAACAAATAGAATAAATTCAAATCTAACAAATGCCTCACCTCGACACTTCGTTAAAAAAATTCTTATTATCAACCATGACATGCATCGTCAACCTGCCGCTCGCTGGGATGTCACGGTCCCCAGTTACTGGCCTAGATGAATAAACAGTCTAGTTTTCCAGTGCCATCTGTCACCTCATAGAAAACGGAGACGACTGACGCACAACTGACGGGTAAAACTTTTTCGACAGAAAATCTCCAAAATACGCAATGTCCCCAACATTAAGACGGAAAACACGTTCCGAAACGTATCTACGATTATCAGTGCGTGTATCTGAAAATCGCAATTTCCAATTCCAAAAGTGTCATCACAAAGATCATCAACAGCATTGAAAAAATGTATACGACAAACGTTTGAATGCGCGAATCCGTTATGAAATGCGTGATGAATGATACTTTCAGACTGAGCGTAATACATCGTTCAGACGCTCCCAGACACATCACGCAAGCAGCCGACCTAAACGGAACGCAACATTCTGCAACGTCATCGCATATTTTTATACCTCTGTGGAAGATGTCCATTGATATACTTGTACGATATACTTGTCTCACGGTATTTTTTTCACGTTTTGAAGAATAACAAAATAACAATAATTCTCTACTAGAAATGAAGTAAATATAATTAATACTAAGGACAGAGACGAGGGCGAGTTATCGACGACAGAAAACAGTTTCTAAAGACCACAGCGTACTTTGACAAACAAGTGAAAAGTCGCAGTCGGCGTTGTAGACGACTTGACTGTGGTCACGCAAGCGGCCTAGTTAAGGAAGACAGCAACTGCTAATTGAATACAAGAAATCGAATAATATAAAACGAAACTGTAGTAATAAAAAAAAAAACGAATAATAAATAACAACAATTCTGTTATTACTGTTTTAGTAACAAAATTATTTAGTTCGTACACAATTTACAATAGGATAGTTCTGTACATATTCGATATTAGATACCTGAATAAAAGGACTGCAAACCTCTACGCATTTGTCCAATTACCAAGCTATAATAAATAATAATGATAATGATAATTGTCGACAACTAAACACACACACAGCTGCCTTCATCTACCGCCAATGCCAGCGTGGACTGGGAAAGCTGTAGATATTAATTTGCTATGCATACATCGGTTTGTGGATAATGGTTGATTTTATAAGATAAATATAGATAAATAAATAAACAAATTGGTAATTATATACAACTATATTCCAAACCTCAGCTACTTTCATCGGACTATAAACTATATTCTTACACAACTAAACCACATATGATATTCCTTAGTTGTATAACTGAATCAACATTAAATACCCTTCACACTTTTCTAAGTGCCCAAATAAGACAAATCTTTGATACAAAAAAACTCGCGCGTACCAACGAAGTAAAATCATAGGTTTACATACGTGTATGGTCATACAAAAGAAGTTGACTATTTATTAGTTATCTTTAAGATGAGCTCTGGGTTTGGCTTTCCGGAATGTCGTTAGTGGATTTTTCTTTATTCGAATGCACTCATTGCTTTTAAGATCTCTTTCACCTGTGGTAACTCTGCATACTACACTGTTTCGTGGTGATATGAAAGCACAACACACACACACACACTTTCGAGTAACGTTAAAAGTGAAATATAACAATAAAAGGAAATACAATTCATATTGACACAATTACATACACTCGAAAGTAAATATTCAAAGCGATAATTTAGTTGTTTTCTCTTATCGTGGTCCAGATAAATATAACAGTGTAACTACAATGAATAATAAACAATCGTTCTGGATGCCAATTCCAAGTCCAAATGGTGGAACCCGGCAAATAACAACCCACTATATGAATATACAATGAATGGATCTGATGGATCACCTGAACGCACGCTGGTGTCAGTGGAGGGAGGAAGAAAAGGATCTGGCGGTCACGGTGGATCAGCGGCGGCTGCAGTTCTCGAGCCCTATTCAAGCACAGGTCGGTCAGCAAGGCCAATAGAGTACTTGGAGCAATCAAACACACTTTTACGGCCATGGACGGACAAGACTGCCTTCCTCCACCTGTACAAAAGCCTAGTTCGCCCTCACCTGGAGTATGCCTCGGTAATTTGGTCCCCAAAGAGTACAGAGAGCGGGCAACGATATTGGTTACAGGACTGTCTCACTTATCCTACTCAGAGCGACTTGCTAGTCTTCAACTCCCAACAACACTCCAGTTTAGAAGGCATAGAGCGGACCTTAGACAAACAAGCTTTCAAGATTACGAAGAACATTGATCAGGTAGACTACAGGAGGGAATGCAACAGCCGTGGGAGAGCGATGTTCAAGCTGCCAACACTTAGTACAGCGGCCAGAGGTCACAACTTAAAGCTACAATTACAACACCAAACTAGCTACAGAAAAAACTTCCTACCTGCAAGAATTACAGAACCATGGAACAAGCTGAGCCAAGAAACCATTAGTGCTAAATCCGTAGAATCTTTTAAAAGTAAAATAGCGAAAGAATTGTCTACTAAAGAAGACCTCTACAAGTACAACTTTTCCTACTGACCTCTCGGTGCATAGCAGGAGGGGGATGATGCAACAACCTGCACACTATTAACACCACTACAGCGTCCAACCTTGGTATATGGTCTTATTACCCTTCGGGGTACCTGATGGCCAATACTAAAGGTAATTACTAAAGGTAATATACATACATACATATATACATACGTACATACGTTACGTACGTATGTACATACGAGTACATACGTATACACATACATAAATACATACATACATACATACATACATACGTACACACATACATACATACATACATACGTACGTACGTACATAAATGCATACAAACATACGAGACTACCGCGATCTATGGCATATTGAAGAAAAGTACAGAAAATAAAACTGCTAAAATTCTTAGGTCCTGTTTTTATCAAGCGTTTCATCGCCTTTCTCGCTTGTCTCTTCCACTCTCCTCTTCTTTCGTACTCTTCATTTTAACATACTTATAAATATCTATATCAATAATATTCATCTTGCTGTTTTATATAACTCTATTTACCAGCGAAGCCTTCTTTCTTCTCGCATGCCATAGAAAACGAATCTCAAGCGTTGATGACGTCATGTCGCTTCTCTCTGACCACAAGATGCCGCGCTGGAGAATTAGCAGGTGCGTGCAGCCTCAAAACGAATCGATTTATCTTTTGTCAAGTATTGAAGGTGTATTTTTGCTTCTGTATCATTTAACAGTATTATGGGCAATAACATAAGGCCCCAAAAATACGGGCTGATTATCTTACCCGTAGGAGTTTTCGTTGAAGTCTCTGCAGTATCGATATGAAATATATATGGTACTAATTACATTTACTAAGTACACGGCGCCGTGGTGTGTTGGCACACACGGCTGACACCGTATCTGCAGATCCGAGTTCGAATCTCGGCGGCGCCGTGCTTTTGATTTTTTCTCTGTTTTTCATGTGGCGGTGATCCAGTGGTTAGGATCACTGGGCTGCGTCCCGAGCGTCCCGAGTTCGAAACCCGGGAGTTGCCATTCCACTTTCAATGGAAGCTCGCCTTGGTAGACGTCACTGGAACTCTTGTTCTTTGAATTAATACTCACTGCCAAATTTATCTGATAAAGGTATTCGTATCAAAATGCATATATTCGCTCCATAGAATAACAGTGCAATTAATGGTGCAGAGTGAGGAAAAATATATGAAAGATATGTAAGATCGTATTTCCGTTGAGGCTGGTCAGAGGCAAGCGACATGACGTCACAAATTTTCTGCGATCGTTTTCTATTAGCCATAATATTGGCAAAAAGTGGAAAACCATTTTACGAAGCGGATTTCTTCACCACGGTCCAAGAATATAATGCACTTAACATGCCAAAAGTTTTAACTCAAAAATCTCGTCTAAAGTATAGGTCACCTTTATTATGACGTTTTCATGGGTGTCCTGAAAGCTGGTGCAGTAAATCCGTATACTTATATATATATATATATATATATATATATATATATATATATATATATATATATATATATATATAATATATATATATATACTCAAGGACTACTATTACACAGGACGTGCGCACCCAGATCCCTGGGTCCGCTAGCGGAGGCCATTGCTTTCTTTGTAACCTAACATTTTAGATTGGACAAATGTATCAAAACTAGAAACCTAACATTCTATATAGGACAAATATATCAACTACTGACTTATTCAATACAGTATATGTTAATATAAACTTTTATAATGAAATAAGAAACTATTTCTAAGGCACTGTTATGCTTTGAAATGCCAATTTTAGCCGGACTTAACAGGTATTATTGAATGAGGTTAGTGGACACCAGCGTTGGCGATTTTTTTTTTCTTTTTTTACCTTTTTTAAAAAATATAAAAAAAATACTTTTTTTTATCTAAATCAAATCTATTTGATTTAGATAGATTTTCTTATATAGATTTTAAATATTATGGGATTGCTATCTGATCTGGGTGCGCACGTCCTGTGTAATAGTAGTCCTTGATATATATATATATATATATATATATATATATATATATATATATATATATATATATATATATATATATATGCTAATAAGAACACGGTACGTGTGTTCACTTATGCAAAGTAGACCACTTGGAAAAAGAAACTAACGAAGCAGAGCGCTTTCGTATATTACATCTTCAGTGCAACAAGTACATAGTGATAGGAATACATAGACAATATATACATGATACAAAGGAACAAGGACAGTTTGAATAAGCGTAGCGACCAATTACCCCCTGGAGAGCGGAAGGTCTTTGTCAATTATCTTACGATGGTCGGGCGACATCAGGTCACAGTCGCCAAGGAGAGCGGAAGGTCATTGTCAATTATCTTACGATGGTCGGGCGACATCAGGTCACAGTCGCCAAGGGTCACTGTTTCTACTACTTATATAGGGCGACCTCTCCTCAAAGAAAGGAGGCGAATGTGCTGCTGCTGATGCTGCTGCCTGACACCAGCACACGTGCGTGCGCACACACACTCACACATATCTAATCCAACACGGTTTGACGGTACAGTGGTAGTGTTCGCCACTGCTCTCCAGTGGTCCGTATTCGAATCCCGCCCAAGGCTGAAATAAATTCAGTATCATTGCGCTGTGGGGCGACACTCCAACTCTAGTGGGCGGGGAGTTGGGCGTTTTTTTTGTTTTTTTTTTTGTCACAGCATTAGCCATAGACCGGGCGGGCACATTATTACATGAGCTCTCTCTCATTGTGCGATCCAGTATCATGGTGAAACATACATGCACGTCATTACACCTACAGTACCCCCACAGATACAGAGAAGGGTCAAAAAACCCTCAGCTCAATGTAATAGTTTTGTTTCTGTCCCTAAACTTTTATGTACGCAGATTCTCTTTAGCAGTGTATATTCATTATTTGTCTTTTCATTGTTGCTTGTCCAAGCTTTTGATCTCTTAATCACATATACTTATGCTGTAACGCGGTTCAGTTAACCTTTTTTCCATATTTATTCCCCACTGAAACGCTTCACTAGAATTCTACGTTGGAGTGCTGCACTGCCACGTTTTCAGTGTAGCCCATAAGACGCGCATGTCGTCTCAATGGGATCAGTCTCGGTGCTGATCTGTATGACTTTTTATTCTATTTGTTGACATTTCTAGGTTCACTCATTACAAGAATAAGAAAATGATAATGTATCGTTAGCCCCAATAAAATCCCTAAGGGACACCACCGCGGCGATGGGGTCGGGCAAACGAGCAGAGTGCAGTTTTTATCTTATTCCCTCTTTCACTGTTTAAGCACCTGCTGCAATTGTTCTTCGCATCTAAAAGCTATATAGCTTACACG
>NW_027467730.1:755000-770000 GCF_046742065.1 Oratosquilla oratoria
CGACGACTATGACGTCACGCAAGGCGCGAATGTACTGAACAATGCAAATGTGTTCGGGCCGTGACGTAATGTCGCCTTTGAATGAGAGCGAGGAAGATTCAAAGCGGCTTTGTTATCCAAGACTTTGTCAAGTCTTTGTTCTCTTTGTTGTTTTCTGTAGTAGCTAACCAAGTCATTAAGAAAGCCAAAATATATTATCATAATAATTACTATTATTTGATCATGTATGTAAAGCTCTACTAATTGTATTCTATTGTATTTTATTACATCAAGATAGTAATAATGGAGACAGCAAGAGACCGTAAGGCCTACACTATGACTGTATTCTACTATATACAATATATCTATTGTATATATTGTATTCCATTGTATTTATCGTATACTATGATATTTATTGTATCATTCTATTTGTTTTAAACTATTGTATTTTATTGTATTAGATTATAAATATTGTATAAGTTGTATTTGTAGTACGAATTGTATTTGTAGTACGAATTGTATTTTATTGTATTTTATTGTGTTTTGCTGTATATATTGTATTTAATGTATTGCAATGTTTTTTGTATTTATTGTGTTTATTGTGTATTACTGTATATATTGTAATCCAATGCATTGTATTATATACTATATATTTTTGTATTCTATTGTATTCTATTGTATTTTTGTTGTATTTGCAGAGGCGGAGGGGGTGGATGGGGAGGAGGAGGGAGAAAGGGCCAAAATTGTGGACAACGCTACCTGCGGCCAAAATGTCCAAGAAGTCAGATTTACAGTTATTTTTATTTTCGATTTTTGTTTGATTTTAATTTTGTGTTTTTAATTTTATTTTGATTTTTGAATAATTATTTATCTAATTTTCTTATTCATATATCTAAATTCTCTCTCTCTCTCTCTCTCTCTCTCTCTCTCTCTCTCTGGTGACGTCATGACCTCATTCCGGTCTGTTATTATTTTCATTGTCATATTCATCATTACTATTTCCTCTTTGTCCAGTGCTACACTTAGAAACAGGCGCTTGCATCTGATTCTTAAATTTGCAAGTTCTTTGTACAAGTCACTTTTACATTTCTTCATCGAATAAGATCAATTGTACGTGATGCGACGTGACGTCATAATGTCGGCATCAGAGCGCGGGAAGATTTTTCGGTCCTTATGTATGGTCATCAAGCGTAGGCAACTTTTTTCCCTGATTTTTGGCGATGAAGACATATTTATGTATTTTGAAGACCAAAAACTCGATGGAAATAATCAGGAAACTTAAAATGTATATATACAAAATAGCGTTTTTTATCGACGTCATGAAAATAATGACGTCAATGGAGTGCGGCGCATTGTGGGATTAATGTCGTCTTTCCCAATGTGAGACTAAAAACAATTTTGTCTCTCTTTTCTTTTTGTCAACTATGCATTGGCACAGTTATATGAATAAGCAGTTGTTATACATAAATTATATTTCTACTAACAGCATATTTCCATCAAAATGTATTTTATTTCCAAACTCACCCTTTTTGGTGCAATTCATTTACTGCAAAGTATCTACATTAAATACAATTTCTTCATTTCATTCCTTCTTCCTTAAAGAACCTAATTTTGCAAATTAATCGACAAAAGTAATTATAAAGATACCAAGTATCAAGATGATACAATGTTAACCATTAAAATTCGCAAACACAATAACAAATGTACCTCCAACCTCCATTTGAATAACGACAATATGACTTCCCTTGCAGACATCTAGACGTTTCTAAGAACATTTCAACAGCCTATGACGGAAAGATAATTTGTTGTTTGGAGATTTGAAAAATGAATTGTTGTAACCATAGATCAAAATGCCGTAGTCAATATTATCCCATTGTCCATAATCCAACATATAATATTCCAGGATGTTGATAGTATTAATAAGCTCTATATTCATGTTAAAGTATACTTTCATTTGATAGATTTATTAATGAATATAGGCCTAGGTTAATTGTCGTGGGATTTTATCCACTAGGATTTTGGATGTGGGATTATGGGACTACGCCATAGTTTCGACGCAGACAAGGTCATCATATTAAGACAAGAGGACAGGACTAGCAGTGATGGATTTAAACTGGACAATTTTCTTAATTAGTCGTTTTAAGAAACGTTTAGACAAATTCATGGACGGAGAAAACAGGTGGTAATGGACATGGAACTGCCTAGTGTAGACCACATGGTCTCTTGCAGTCTCCTTCGTTCTTATGTTCTTATCCCACTGGGCACCAACCACCGTTGAGAGTTCGTTGGAGTCAAAAACGACTTCGGTTACAAAATTCAAATTTTCAAATATTCAAATAATATTTCCGTTACATCTAGCAAAGGTGAAGGATGAACTGAGAGATTGTGTAAACCTAGATATGGATGTTAGACACACTGTTGAATTGTTCTTAGGGATGTCTGGGTTTCTGTAATGAGCGAAGTCATATTCTAATTACATTCAAATGTTGGAGGTTGGAGGTAGGATGATGTCGGAGGAAAAATAGCCCAGTGTGATTGATAATTAATTAATCCTCATGGAGGTCAGCAGCCAGTCGGCCATATTGGATTTGCAATTCTGCACCTAAATGATTCGCAAATCTGACGACAATTATTAAAAGATCAAACTATTTGTAACGAAAATTCCCTTCACGATAAAAAGAAAAAAATGAAAATAATAATATATATTTTGGGATCCGACGAATTCACCGACAACAATTCACCGACACGATCAATTCATCGACACGCTCAATTCATCGATATACACAATTCATCAAAAAATATGAATAAAAATATTCTAATTTGAGATATATAACTAAGTCGTGTTTTCATCCTTGAATTAGCATCCTTTTAAAATGAAATCATTGCTTTCATAGGCTTTATTTAGGATGAAGAATTTATTTTCGTAGTATTTATCAAGAGGAGTTAAAATTCTTTAATGACAGAACTATTGAAAATGACAAATTAGTATAAACTAAACTTAGAACTATAAATTGGTTTACTTAAAATTATAAAGCTAGGTCATGGGCTATTGCCCGCAAATAATCAACGACGTTGCTATATTCATGAAGGATATCTAATTTCTACAATGATCAAACCAAGTAGGAAAAGCAACTAGCACGCTAGCGAGAAAGGCCTGGTGCTTGGTCAGTAATGTCACGTGATCCCTGGGCCTGGTGCGATTATCGCTCAACGATGATCGTCCATGGTTCAACGATGATCATCCTTGGCTCAACGATGATCGCCCATGGCTCAACGATGATCGTCCATGGCTCAACGATGATCGTCCTTGGCTCAACGATGATGGTCCACGGCTCTACTATGATCGTCCATGGCTCAACGATGATCGTCCACGGCTCAACGATGATCGTCCATAGCTCAACGATGATCGTTTACGGTTCAACGATGATCGTCCATGTTTCAACGATGATCGTCCATGGCTCAACGATGATCGTCCATGGCTCAACGATGATCGTCTATGGCTCAACGATGATCGTTCTTGACGGAGGAAAAAGTGCTGGAGGTAGTGGGCGGTAGTAGGCTAAACTGCGCCGACGGAGGGAAAATCGCCCACTGGGGACTGGGCTGGACGCCAATCCAATAACAGACGATTGAAGTGTCACATTGAAAATAAACTCACTTTTTCATTTTCCGACTTAACATTTATAAAAAGAAACCTAATGATAACAGTAGTAGTAATAATAATAAATGAAATAATTGAATTATATCAAATATTCGTAAGACAAGTTCACAAAACAAAAGGTACGATCTACAAAAAATACGTTAATTTGTTTTTGTATTTTTCGAGAGGCTTAGGTGGAGGGACAATAAGCATTTCTCGCCGCTAGCATGCTACTTGCTTTTGCTATTTCGTTTGAGTAGAAACGATTTCTTTCAAATTTCCAACGGTCAAATTGCTTTTGCGCCTTAGAAGCTGAACGACGAACCAGCAAAAGTTAAACCCATAATACGAATCTAGTTAGACACAAAAATTATTAGGATGCTCTTACGGAAGTCTAGATAATTGTACCCGAAGTCGTTCCTACTCAAACGAAGTAGCAAAAGTGAGTAGCATGCTAGCCTTGTGTGCCGCCATATCCTTTCGTATACCAGTTCCTTGTATTAAAACTATCTTATAATGGTAACAAATGAAGAGGAGTAATTTCTTGTTATTTATTATGTAATGCCGAGATTTTATATATAATTTATAATAAATTAAACTCATTGACCGGCTTAGATGCATCCGACCTAGTTATGGACCAAAAGGTCTCCTGTCGGCATGCTCAGCCTTGGTAAAGATGGCGAGCGAGTGGACATGTATAAACGAATCTGCATTTCCAACGAATATTCATTACAGCACAAAAAATTAATATTTCATTCATATTTATTTCGATAAATTTTCAGTGTGATTTTTATAGTACAAAAACAGAATAATCAATTATCGCCTTAGATGGTTTCAACAATAATGTACGTTACGTTTTGAATTTTTCACATGATTCACTACATAGATTATGCAATTTTGTTGAAGCCACCAGTAAGGCGTCTATTATTCTATATTTTTTGTACTAAATACTCAACCTAATCTAAATATATATACAATATTTATTTAGGTTTTGTAGATTCTCATAACTTAGTTACATTTCTGCAAACCAATCTTGTAAATGCATTACCAAAAATAAGGATATTTATCACATTGGAGTTATTTTCAATCCTTAGGGTGTAACAATGAATCCAAGAGAATCCCCGTAGTATCCGTGTCGTAATATCCTTCAAGAATTTCAACTCTGTTTCTATAATCTATGGTAAGGTAAATAAAACACAAGCACGACAGTTTTGTTCTTATTTGTTGGCTATTCAGTACAACTGGCACATCATCTTGGACGCTGGCGGGAGCACACCCAGGACTAGACATTTCAAAAACAGTGACAACTCCAACCGACATGGAAAATGAATGGATTTTATCTTTTTTTTCTTCTACATTTTCCCCTTTTTAGAGGGGATTGGGGAGGTCATTTCTCCTGGAACGGTGTATCAATAATTTGCACGGATTTCTACAATAAATATACCCCGCTGTATAATAATATTAACTAGTTTTGCAATCCCACAAATACACCATCAACCAAACGCTCTCATCCTAGTCACGTGACCGCCCCATGTAATCAAACTTCCTTTGTCAACTCAACTAAATTACAATTATTATTATATGCTGCATCGGACTTTGTAGTTTTAAGCTGTACAAATTTGCGGGGGGGGGGAGTGCAGACATACACGCTTACTGACAAACCACATATCCGCTTAATTCAAAGTGGATTGACCCACGTTCAGCTTTGGTATAATAATGTCGACAAGATGTAATTATTCCAATCCCATTGTCGTACTACATACAATGCACCCTTTGGTGGCGCTCGTAAATACCTCAAAATCTTCACTTTAATCGACACTGCCAACCAGCCACCGGGGTTAACTACTCTTACAACTGGTGTGATGTGAAGATAGAATAGGGACGGAGAAATTAATCTCTTTTTCACTCTCCCAAGAGGGTCTGGTCTACGTTCGTTCAAAAACAAAATTAACCAATTATTATTATATACACACGCACACATACACACATACACATATATATGTATATACATACATACATGTATACACATATATATGTATATACATACATACATGTATACATATATATATATATATACATATATATATATATATATATATATATATATGTGTGTGTGTGTGTGTGTGTGTGTGTGTGTGTGTGTGTGTGTGTGTGTGTGTGTGTGTGTGTGTGTTATTGAACTGAAAAATAAAATCAATAAAGAAAATCTACTAGCTACTAAAAATGAAACGGATACACTGTAGCCTATATACATATATACTGCATATACAAAAACATTCGAGCTATAAGCTAGATAAAAGGAACGATACAATCTTATTATTCTAGTAATACACAGCACATAGGGAACAGAAACCTAGCTGGCCTGCAGCAATGTACAACAACCACACGACGCCCAAGGCGGCAAATTGAAGAAATCGTCGATTGCAATTTGGGGTTAAAGTCACTCGACAAATGCCAATGATGAATTGTTTTCCACAACGGACCAAAAAAGAAAACAAACAGTGAGAGGACTCATACAGTGTGACACGATTATCCAGTCTGTTTACATTAAGAGAGAGGAGCGAGGGAAAAAAATAGTAAAACTAAATCTGCAACTACAATGTAAACAAAGAATGCCACATTTCACGAGTCCCACCACCAGATAATTACATAATAATAGTAGTGACTCAATACAATATAAAACAGGAAGAAGAATTAGAAATCCACACATGGATGAATATTCATATATATTTCACCACTACCAAATTTCCAATAAATACCAAATGTTCTAATGATAATTTTATCCTTTTTTAAATACCTATATATGTTTTCGAGGCTCAATTGCATGTGTATAATAAAGCTACTCATTATATACCTTAAAGTCTTAAACATATGAAAAATTTACGTGGATGTATTACAATGGAAAACTACAATCATAGTTTTGCCTCTTGTCAATACATCAGAGCAGTCGGAGTCATGTTGCTTTGTAAATATCAAACTGGCTACATAAATACGATGCCAGATCATTTCATGCAGCAGCCAACCTCTGCAGCCTGCTGCATTTTGCAAGCAAAAATAAAAAAGATTTTTACACTAAACATATGGACCGTACAAAGTAAATAAAAAAAGTCGTAATGCTAAACAATGCTGGTAAAAACTAATCTTTGTGAAATTTCCCTACGCACTTGACCACTCAATATCACAATCCCCGTCTGGTCCAAGTAATTGAACAAATGAAGGGGGGGAGGGACATTGGCCAACAGTTTGGACGGCGGCCCTTCTTTCCTTCCATCTCTCACGCACACAGAGATGGAAACAGAGAGCAGACCAGCAGACAAATTTGGAATGTACAGTCCATTGACATTCTTGTCATCGGAGTTTAATGGGTTAAGAGTGAGGCAGACCCACTTGCTCGGTTGTTAGTTTTTAGTCTTTTGGAATTCTTCTTTTTCACCAAAAACCATGTATGTATGTATGTATATATAGATGTATGTATGTATATATGTATGTATGTATGTACTTCTCAAGTAACCTTAATCTCAACTCGCTTATAAGAATGACAATAAAGATAAAAATAGCAAAAATAAAGAATAAATAAATAAACAAATAAACAAATTGTTTGACATTACAATATACTATCTATTTTAATTTCAATCTACTTCAATTTTTCTCTACCGAAATGAGGGCGAGAAACAAATGTGGAAAGAAATGATCTGTAAGTAGACAGACATCCACCCTGATTGGTGAAACGACTCGAGGAAGAAAAAGAGGAATCAAGATTTGTTATCAACCTTTAATAAAAGAGAGATCCTTGTAGTAGTGCCACAGAGAGAGAAGGTTCGGGAATTATATCATCCGTTGATGCTGCTCCAGACTTCTTTTTGTTCTCGATCGCTTTGTATTCCCGATTATAATTTGTTCTTAAAACATTTATTTTTTCCTTTAGTTCTTCAACAGTAAAGTTTGGCTTCAACGTGTGCAAAGCACGCGTTATTTTTAGTAGTGCTGCACTTTTTTTTTTATTTCGATTAAAGTAATCTTTACTTTTCACTCTCCAAAGTTCAGGGTTGTCCCTATATAAATTCAATTAGGAAGCTTGTGAACAACTCACGCTCTGTCACACGTTCTTCTTCCATAGCTGCCTACGAATGACTGACGCAAGGTTGCCCTAGACGATCAAGCATCAGTGATTGAGCTTCAGTTATTCAAACTTTCTATCAATCACCGTCAACGCTTGAGTCAATCGTCAAAACAGCTCTTAGACGGTCAAGCACGCTTTCTTCAAGCAATTGCGTCCAGCTTTTGATCAATCAGCTTGATCGTCTAGGGCCTGCTTTAGACAACTAAAAACTATGCTAAAATGGAATTAATCATGCATAATAATTTATTCTTCATAATAAATTATGTTTTTATCATTGTTTTTCAATAAAATAGGCAAATGTCATGGGTGAATTATGCCCATTTTAGTATATTATGTGAAATATTTTCACGACAGCGCGACATGATGTCACATGGGAAAATATTAGACAACAACTAAAAATTAAATCATGATTAATATTTTATTCTTCATGATAAGTTAGGTTTTTATAATATTTTCTAATTGAAATAGCCCAATGTCATGGGTGAATTATGCCCATTTTTGTATATTATGTGAAATATTTCCACGACCGCGCGACATGACGTCACACAAATATATGTTAGACAACAAAAAATTATGCTAGAATGGCAAAAATCATGCTTAGTCTTTTATTCTTCATAATAAATTAGATTTTTAGAATATTTTTTCATTGAAATATCCAATGTCATGGGTGAATTATGTCCATTTAGTATGTGAAATGTTTTCTCTACCGCCCGACATGACGCCACACGGTACACACACACACACACACAAGCACACACATACACGCACACACATACACACGCACACACACAAACACATGCACACACACACATACACACACGCACACACATACACGCGCACACACACACATTTGCACACACACACACACACATACACGCACACACACACACATACACACGCACACACACAAACACATGCACACACACACATACACACACACACGCACACACATACACAAAGGATTACAAAGGCAAAGCATGCCGACAGGAGACCTCTTGATCCATATCTAGGTCGGATGCAAAAAAAAAAAAAAAAAAAAAAAAAAAAAAAAAAAAAAAAAAAAAAAAAAAAAAAATAAATAAATAAATCATATTAATAGTAAATTAAAACTATAACAATGTAAATAACAATTAAAATACATAAATAAATGCATTGGTATAGTTGAATAACAAACAAACAGGTAAATAGTAAATGATAATAAATTGACATATAACTAATAATAAATGAAAATCAGACAGACAAATTATAACACAACAAAAACAAATAATATAACATAAATTATAATAATTACAGCATCTTACTTAGGTATTTATCTAAATGATTCTTAAAGCTTCGAACTGAACTACATTGCACTACCTGTGCAGGAAGTTTATTCCATTCATTAACTACACGGTTGGCAAAGTTGTTTCTACCTACTTCCAAATTGAATCTATTTCCGGACAGTTTGAGACCATTGTTTCTTGTCTGATTCTCATTCAATGTGAAAATTTGGTCACTTTTGATGTTGTCAATTCCCTTTAAAATCTTAAAGACCTGTATCAAGTCACCTCTGAGTCTACGCTTTTTTAGGGAAAACAGATTCATGTGCTTAAGTCGATTTTCGTATGATTTATTTTTGATATTTGGAATCAGTTTTGTGGCTCGCCGTTGTACTTTTTCCAGTCTGTCAATGTCTTTAATGAGATTCGGTGACCATACGGAAACAGCATATTCCAAATGTGGACGAACTAACGATTTATATAGCTTGTTAATGAGTGATGGACTTTTGAAATCAAAAGATCGCGCAATCAATCCCAGAATCTTATTTGCTTTCTCAGAGGCTGAAATACACTGCTTGGATGATTTGAGGTCGTTACTGATAATTACGCCGAGATCTTTTTCACTATCCACTTTTGTTAACGAATTTCCAAATAACTTGTAATCGTACTTACTGTTATTTTTACCTATGTGCATTACCTTGCATTTACTTGTGTTAAATTTCATTAGCCACTTTTCAGACCATTGCTGTAATTGATCTAAATCTTCTTGAATATCTAATTGGTTTGAGTGATCATTTGCCACTCCGCACAGTTTTGTATCATCAGCAAATTTGGAAACAGTAGATTTTAGTCCATGGTCTATATCATTTATATATACTATGAATAGAAGTGGCCCAAGAACGGAACCCTGAGGAACTCCACTTGCAACACTTTTCCATCCAGAAGTTTTCCCATTTAAAACAACTCTCTGTTTTCGACCTTTCAACCAATTACTAGTCCAACCTAATAGGCTACCACTTATTCCATGCAAAGCTAATTTAGTAAGTAGTCTTTCGTGTGGGACGGTATCAAAAGCTTTTGCAAAGTCTAGATATATTAAATCTATATTGTTTCTTTTGTCAAAATTCGAGACACGCGCACACACACACATTTGCACACACACACACACACACACACTAACACAAACACACACACGCGCGCGCACTCACACACACACACACAAACACACACATATTTGCACACACACACACTGACGCACACAAAAACACACACACTAACGCATAAACACACACACACACCCATGTGTGTATGTGTGTGTGTGTGTGTGTTGACCGGTAACCAGTGCAATTTGATCAGTGTTGGAGTAATTCTTTCACGCCATGATAGTCCAGTAATCAGTGTAGCAGCTCTATTCATTATCAATTGTAGCTTTTTTAGCAAATAGTTCGGAAGGCCATAATATAATGAATTACAATAGTCCAGCTTGCTTAGGACATGGTTATGAGCAAGCATTTTCATTGTCTTTTCATCAAGATACTTCTTTACAAAAGAAATATTCCGTAAGTGGTAACCCGCAATTCTCACTGTCTGTTCAATTTGTCTTTTATAGGATAAATGACTGTCCAGTAACACTCCCAAATCCTTGACACTGTCACTCATTGGCAATTCTATTTCATTAATGCATAAGTCGCGAATATTTAGTCTCTCAAAATCAAGTTGCCTGCCTACCACCAAACATTGTTTTATTTGTATTCAATTTCAATTGTCGTGAACTCATCCATTTACCAATATCCAACATAATATCTGATATCTTAGCCTCCACACTCCGCACATTGTTCAGAGACATATAAAATTGAGTGTCGTCTGCAAATAGTTTGAATGTAACCCCATGTCTTCTCAGTACGTTCGCCAAATCAGCAGTATATATACAGAACAGTATTGGCCCCAATACACTCCCCTGCGGTACTCCTCTTTTCAGCGACTTCATGTCCGAGAAACATTCTCCAATTTGTACACAATATGATCTGCCCTCCAAGTAACCCTCAATATATGCCAAAGCAACCCCCTCAATTCCGATATTTTTACAGTCTTCCAACAAAATACTGTGCACGACAGTGTCAAATGCGGCACTTAAGTCACACACACACAAACACACATACACATACACACACAATCACGCATACACACACATACTGACGCACACACAAACACACACACTGACGCACACACAAAAACACATACACACACACACTGACGCACACACAAACACACACACACACACACTGACGCACATACAAACACACACACACTGACGCATACACCCATGCACACACACACACACACATACTGACGCACACACAAACAAACACACACACACACACACACACACACACACACACACACACACACACACACACACACACACACACACACACACACACACACACACACACACACACACACACAAACACACACGCAATTATTGATCTACTTATCTATTTATTTATATATCTATTTACCATGTGTTTTTCTCCTCCTCCTCCTCCGAATCACCGAATCTCATTAAAGACATTGACAGACTGGAAAGAGTACAACGGCGAGCCACAAAACTGATTCCAAATATCAAAAATAAATCATACGAAAATCGACTAAAACATATGAATCTGTTTTCCCTAAAAAAGCGTAGACTCAGAGGTGACTTGATACAGGTCTTTAAGATTTTAAAGGGAATTGACAACATCAAAAGTGACAAAATGTTCACATTGAATGAGAATCAGACAAGAAACAATGGTCTCAAACTGTCCGGAAATAGATTCAATTTGGAAGTAGGTAGAAACAACTTTGCCAACCGTGTAGTAAATGAATGGAATAAACTTCCTGCACAGGTAGTGCAATGTAGTTCAGTTCGAAGCTTTAAGAATCATTTAGATAAATACCTAAGTAAGATGCTGTAATGATTATAATTTATCTTATATTATTTGTTTTTGTTTTGTTATCATTTGTCTGTCTGATTTTCATTTATTATTAGTTATATGTCAATCTATTATTTTTACTATTTACCTGTTTGTTTATTATTTAACTATACCTATGCATTTATTTATGTATTTTATTTGTTATTTACATTATTATAGTTTTTATTTATTGTTTTATTATTAATATGATTTTTTTTCCGCATCCGACCTAGATATGGATCAAAAGGTCTCCTGTCGGCATGCTCCGCCTTTGTAATCCTTTGTAATCCTTTGTAATAATAATAATTATAATAATGATAATGATAATTCATACATATATAATGATACTTATACTACTACTACTACTATTCTACTGTCATTCTTTGTTACACTATCAATCTGTGTCGTGAGGAAGCTTGGGCCCAGGAGTGGTCTTGCCCCGCGGAAGAGTAAGGAAGTTGGGCGAAGAAGAAGATTTTTAGTTTTGGTCCTAGAAGAAAGCTGTGGGACCTCATGGGGATAAGACGCCACCGAAGAACGTCCCTTCGAAGAATGGCTTGGGAAGCCATGCAGTGACTGGCGCTCCCCCGAACTCCTCAAAGTCCCTTCAAGACGACGCCACGCCATGGCCCGGGCAGCCGACGCGTCATTGTCAAGACCTTTATGGACATTGAGGAACTTATGGGCTTTTTCAAACGGGCTAAGAAAAAGGGCCAAAAGGTCATTGAAGAGACTATACGGTCCTCGAGGAGAAAATCAAAGGCTTTTTCCAACAGGCTTCCGCATTACGAGCCAAAGTTGATGTCAAAAGGTCATTACAAAGACCTTATAGGCTCTGAAGATTGATTATGGGCTTTTTGGAATGGGCTTAGTAAATGGACAGACTCGGTGCGAAAAAAGACATTGAAGTCTTGATCATGTGCAAATCTTTTGGGCTTTATGATTGGGCTTCATAATAAGATGATATAATTGGGCAAACCACAAGGAAAACGATCACGAAAAACGATCTTTTGTTCTTTGGAAAGAAATGTCGGGCTTTTCGAATAAGCCTCGCGAGGCTGGAGCCTTTTCACTTGGGCTAAAAGAAGCTTTTAGTTGCTTGCAGGCCAGCAGGAGCCATAAGACAACAAATCGACACAAGTTACTTGGGCGAATTGGGCTAGCCCTCAGCTGAATAAAATCCTTTGCTTTTATATTGGACAAAATTCCTACATTGTTATTAGTTCAGTGACATTGGCAGTATTCTTTATCATATTATTTTGTCTAAAGGCACAGTGACACTGCTTGAATTAACATATTTCTATTTTTCTGGGAATAAATCATATTCATAGTGATGGACATGTCTGAATAAAATACAATTATTTATAAAGGCAGAGTGCTCCTGTATTTGACTGGTAGATCGCATTAGGGTAACTGTGGAAAAAGTAGATCATATCTTGCAAAAGGTTCACCTGGTTTGTGTGTGTATGTATATATATATATATATATATATATATATATATATATATATATATATATATATATATATATATATATATGTATGTATATATATATATATATATATAGATATCTATATATATATATGTATGTATGTATGTATATATATATATATATATATTAGATTGCACTAATGTCGTAACACATTGGTAAAATTTAAACTTAGAACCCTGTGTCTCTGGAAGGGACAAAGTAAGGGCCTAGAATTGGACGAGGAAGGTTCTAGGAAGCCGAAGTAAGGGTCTGGAAAGGGCCAAGTAAGGGCCTAGAATTGGCCGTGGAAGGCTAGGAAGCCGAAGCAAGGGTCTGGAAGGAACCAAATAAAGGTCTGGAAGGGATGTAGTAAGGATCTGGAAGGAGCAAAGGAAGTTGTGGAAGAATGTCTACAAGAACATGACTGACTGTTTACCTCTGGTCTTCTGCGCATGCGTATAGAGACCAGAGCATGTTGACTTCGTGTCGTACAGACTTTTTTCTTTTGGTTTTCCAGTAAGAAAGAAATACGTTTCTCACATTCTTGTGGTTTGTGTTAGACCTGAAGGAAATGTCTCCTTCTTATGGCATTTTACCTTTGCTTCCAAATAGTTGGGAATTACATCCTATAGAACAGTGTTTCTTAACTGGGGATCCGTGGACTGCAGAAACCTAGCAAGGGGTTCGGACGACAGTGAATGTAATATGTTACAGTTCATTCCTCTCATGATTTTTTTTTTTTTTTTTTTTATGATTACACAATTTACTTTTGTTTGTTTTTTTACATTTTTCCTGGCTTGTTGAGTCTCTCTGAATGTGGCGATGTTGATATATTACAATGTTTCTGTCACTAAATGCTCAGGAAAAGTGGCTAGTCCCGTATAATATAAAAATGGATGTAAGGGTTTCCCAAAGCTTAAAATGTTGAGAAACATTGTGTATACACCAAATTGTTACTATCATTATCATCATTATCATTAATATTATTATTTATTTTTCATTTTATTTTTTATTATTATTATTAGTATTATTATTATTATTATTATTATTATTTTTCTTTTTAGAATAAAAGTTTGTTTGGATATTTGATCAACGTTTGACACAGATAAGATGAGAATGATTGTAAAGACAAGAGCGACAGCAGACAGAATCTGTCAAGGAAGGAAAAATTGTGAAAACTGAGATGAAGTTTCAAAGTCTTTCCAGCTCTTCATTCTGTGTTTCCATAATTTCATTTTATTCCATCACCGTATCTCTCTCTCTCTCTCTCTCTCTCTCTCTCTCTCTCTCTCTCTCTCTCTCTCTCTCTCTCTCTCTCTCTCTCTCTCTCTCTCTCTCTCTCTCTCTCTCTCTCTCTCATTCTCTCTCTCTCTCTCTCATTCTCTCTCTCTCTCATTCTCTCTCTCTCTCTCATTCTCTCTCTCTCTCTTTCTCTCTCTCTCTCTCTTATTCTTCTTCTTCTTCATCTTCTTCTCTCTCTCTCTCTCTCTCTCTCTCTCTCTCTCTCTCTCTCTCTCTTCTTCTTCTTCTTCTTCTCTCTCTCTCTCTCTCTCTCTCTCTTCTTCTTCTTCTTCTTCTTCT
>NW_027467730.1:775000-812500 GCF_046742065.1 Oratosquilla oratoria
CCCAGCAGGAGGATCGGCGGGGCGCCCCCAGCAGCAGGATCGGCGGGGCGCCCCCAGCAGGAGGATCGGCGGGGCGCCCCCAGCAGGAGGATCGGCGGGGCGCCCCCAGCAGGAGGATCAGCGGGGCGCCCCCAGCAGGAGGATCGGCGGGGCGCCCCCAGCAGGAGGATCGGCGGGGCGCCCCCAGCAGGAGGATCGGCGGGGCGCCCCCAGCAGGAGGATCGGCGGGGCGCCCCCAGCAGGAGGATCGGCGGGGCGCCCCCAGCAGGATGAGCGGCGGGGCGCCCCCAGCAGGAGGATCGGCGGGGCGCCCCCAGCAGGATGAGCGGCGGGGCGCCCCCAGCAGGATGAGCGGCGGGGCGCCTCCAGCAGGATGAGCGGCGGGGCGCCGCCAGCAGGAGGATCGGCGGGGCCTCCCCAGGAGGATCGGCGGGGCGCCCCCAGGAGGAGCGGCGGGGCGCCCCCAGGAGGATCGGCGGGGCGCCCCCAGGAGGAGCGGCGGGGCGCCCCCAGCAGGAGGAGCGGCGGGGCGCCCCCAGGAGGATCGGCGACTTCCTATCTCAGTTTCAAAAATAATCAGTTTGACACGTCTGTGTATTAATACTAATGTTTTCTTTCTTTTAAAGACTCATTCTTCAGACAGAAAAACGGATGCAGCATGGGCTCCAACATCTGTCCAGTGCTTGCCACCATCTACATGGAGTGGTTTGAATGTACCTTGTTACCAAAAATTAAACCAGCGGAGATGTTTTGGTACAGATATGTAGATGATATTTTTACTATATGGGATGAAAAATTGGGTTCTTTTAATGACTTCTTCATAGAATTAAACAACCTAGCAAGTCATTTAAGTTTCAAAGTAGAATGGGAAGAAGGAAAAATCCCATTTCTGGACACTTTGGTCATGAGAGGTCCGGACCAATTGTCCTTTTCAGTGTACAGGAAGCCCACACACACCGGCAGCTACCTACATTTCTTTAGTCATCACCCGGATAACTTCAAATGTAGTGTAGCGTCGGGCCTGTTTCTTAGAGCATACAGGATATGCAGCCCACAACATCTGGATGCAGAATTAACATTAATTCAATCACAACTTTCAAAGCTAGGATACCCAGGGTGGTTTTTGTCCAAAGCCCTGAGGAAAGCAAAACACAATTTTTATCAAACATCCAACCTTGATGATAAATTCAAATGGAGCAAGAATAACTTGTTATTACCATATAGTGATTCCATTAATGCAGCTTTCAAACTTTTGCCCAATGATGATGTCAAACTAATTTTTAATTACCCAAACAGTTTATTCAGGAAAGTAGTGAATGTACACCGACGCACCAACGTAGAAAACAGCCCCGGTGTGTACAAACTTCCCTGCAAAGACTGTGATGAAGTATACTGGGGCCAAATAGGAAGAGACTTAACCACGAGAATAAAGGAGCATAAAAATTCCGTTAAGTACGGACAAGAAATTTCAGCTGTGTTTCTCCACACCAGTAAGGAGGACCACCGCATGGATTGGGAAAAGGCTGAAATTATTTATAAATCCCAGAGTAGTTTTCGAAGAAAAATTATTGAATCCTCTCTCATTAAACACCTACCCAATTTTAATTTATCGAAAGGTCAATGGTCACCAGACTGGATCACATGGATGGCAGCAAACAAATTGATTATGAAAGCGGCAGGACAGATTCCCACATACCAACCCCAAGTAACTTGAGTCCCCTTGCCCGCGTCTCCTAATTGTTCTCTCCCTGTCCATATTTATACTTGTTAACTCTATTCCTTTGTATCATTCTGCTGAAGAGGACCACAGTCAGTGGTCAAAATATACAGATAATTAGTATTTCTGATTTCTTTTCCCTGACAGTGTGTGTGTGTGTGTGTGTGTGTGTGTGTGTGTATTCACCTCGAATCTGCTGCAGTCTGTGTGTGTGTGTGTGTGTGTATATATATACACATATATAATTAAACTAACCAATCCCTCCGTCTTATTGGGTACTTTTTTTTTTTTTTTTACTCTACTTGCGGCCAAGCTACTATATGAATCCATTTGGAACGATTGTGCATTTCATACAGGAGGAGCCAAGAAAAGAGGGAGGGAGGGGTGGTGAATGGGAGTGGAGTATGTAGGGATGAAATGGGTGGGAATGGATCTATGCCTTTGACTTTTGGCTACCTCCCTTATAAGGGGGAAAAAGCCGTTGGTATGTGTACAGTATTTGTATGTATACAAATTATAGCGTGAAACATGTATGCTCAAAATTATTTAATTTGACTTGAGTTCATTTATTTCAGTACGATATAATTTCACAAACATTTCAAACCAATACTAATACAAATGGGATAACCAACAAACATAAAGAATCTAGACAGAGTTACAGGTAAGAATATAATAATATACTAGGAATAAATCAAAACAGCCAAATAAGGGGGCTTATTTTCATTGATGTCAAAAATATATATATACATATATATATATATATATATATATATATATATATATATATATATATATACATATATATATATATATGTATATGTGTGTGCGTGTGTGTGCGTGTATATATATATATATATATATATATATATTGTGTGTGTGTATATATATATATATATATATATATATATATATATACATATATATATATATGCGGAAAAACCGCCAAGGAAAAAGATAAACTGATGACCAAGCGTTTTTGTCTATTCAGACATCCTCAGGGTACATAGAAATGAAAAAGGACACAAGAATATATGCACAGCGTATAAGGTCAGGAAGGGAACCGGGGAAGGTTGTGAGGCTCTATTGTCGACCTGACCCATTCGTGGCAGCGGACGTTTGGGCCACTACCTTTTTCATAATAAAATTGTCCAGCTTGTACATACCATGAATTAAATCTAAGTTATTGACAAATGTATCTTTGATCAGACTGGATTCTATTATATTTCTAGTCAAATATGACTTATTTTTAACCATTTCTTTAGCACCCTCCCAAATTATGTAATGATTAAAGTCCCGTAGGCGAATAAATAATGCATTAGAAATCTGCCCACTCTTGACGCTATACTGATGTTATTTTAACCTTACTTTTTATTCTTTTTCAGTCTGACCAATATAGCATTTGCCGCAATTTTTACATGGAATTGAATAGATGCATCCTTCTACCTTATAAGGAGATTTTTTAATTAAAAGACTTCTAACTGTAATGGAGTTCTTAAATGCCACTTGAATGTTGTACCATTTTCCGCTAGCTGGCGACGCGTGTCTATGGAAATAGCTCAATTTAGCAGGAACGGTAAACTAAGTTGAGCATTTTCCGTCAACTGGCCACATGCGTGTCTCAGAGTCCAATGTTACCAGATTGTGGTGGTGGAGTCAAAGAAAAAATTATAATTTAGTATTTTGGAGGCAAATATATATATATATATATATGTATGTATATATATATATATATATATATATATATATATATATATATATATATGTACTATAATATATATACAATATATAATTCAGTATATGTATAAAGTATAATTGTAGCAGAAATATATTCAAGTAGAAATAGACGGTATAATAGGAAAACAAAATAATGAAAGAGTAAGTTGATGGGAAAATTCAAAATCAGTACGCGAGAGTAATCACCACGAAAAAGACTTCTATAACAACGAACTACGTTTTCTGCAACAACACAACAATAACGCTCACTATCCAAAAACCAATTGCCCAGTCCTATTAATCGCTAGAATTATGTACATCAAACCAAACACGAAGCTATGACTAATATTTCGCGAAATTCAGACAGTTCATATCATTGTTACATGATACACACACACACACACACACACACACGATCTGATAAAATGGGATGATAGAAATACAAGAGGACACGGAAAGAAAATCAAGAAAGACAGCTATAGAAGAGATCTGAAAAAGAACAGCTTTCCTCACAGAGTAATAGACAGTTGGAACAAGTTAGATGAGAAAGTGGTGTGTGCAAAAACAATACATGAATTTAAAAATAGTTTACATAAAATGAGATATGAAGACAGGAGACCACGAGCATAGCTCCCCTTCCCATAGAATACAACTAGGTAAATACACACACGTTGCAACAAATTACTGCACGTTGCTGTTCGTTTGCAATTCACGATTGTGCTGCCGATAATTCACTTACAATGATATATATACTGTATGTGTGTGTGTGTGTGTACACTAGGAATTTTTTAGGTACGTATCATTTTTATAATCTGCTCTGGCAACACTGTTACACCAACGCTCACTCGCTCAATTTAATGGAAAATTCAATTTAGCGGACTGGACCTTGGCTGAATTAGTTCGTTAAATCAGGCTTCTACTGTATTTACCTAGTTGTATTTTGCAGAAGGAGAGCTATGCTTGTAGTGACCTGCAGTTGTATCTTTCTGCACCCAGTTCTTTCTTAAAATCATGTATAGTTTTAGCACTCACTGTTTCCTCTTTCAATTTGTTCTATGTATCTATTACTCTGAGTTGATAAGTTTAGTTTGTCCAATCTTTGTTCATATGTCAGCTTGCAAAGTGTTAGTGCCATCTTTGTCATTGCTCTTTGTGTGTGTGTGTGTGTGTGTGTGTGTGTGTGTGTGTGTGTGTGTGTGTGTAACAGAAAAAACTGCTACAAGTGACACTGACAAATGAAACCACTATCATCTATGACTGCTTGAGTTGCCATCTTTGTTGTGATAGATGCAAAGGTCAAAGAAATACAAGTATACTATATTCGTCTAACCTAACCAGCATTTAGTAGTGTGGTGCATGTAATTCTAAAGGTCATCAAGGTTGTCGTCATCATCAGGGATGTTTTGTCACCCGATTAGACTGCTGGGGGTAGAGGAGTTTCATAGCTTGAAGAAAATCATAAAGGATTACAAAGGCAGAGCATGCCGACAGGAGACCTTTTGGTCCATAACTAGGTCGGATGCAATATATATATATATATATATAAAAGATAAAATAAAAAATTATAATAATATATATAATAATAATAAATATAATAAATAATACATAGGTATAATTAGATAATAAACAGGTAAATAGTAAATTATAATAAACACAAATAAATAATAATAAATGGAAATCAAGCAATTAATAAATAAACAGACAAATAATAACAAACACATAATCAAATAATATCAAATAAATGGCAGTCATTACAACATCTTGTTTTAAATGTTTATCTAAACGCATCTTAAAGCTTCGAACTGAACTACAGCCCAGTTCCTTGGCACTGTTTTAAAAATATGTAGCTTGGTGACATCACTTGGAGAGGGAGAACACTCGGTACACGCCATCAGCACCATTGTCAAACTGACGCTGACAGGACTGGAGAGAAGACAATCATATGGCATCTCAAGCCTTTTGTCGCAACTCCATTCAGTAGTGTATTACTATTTGATTGATGCACTTTTTATTTATTGATCTCCACCAAGAAAAGCATATATTACATTGATGTATCATAATTTACAAAATGAATATTTTTCTATTGTTATATTATGTAGGTGAGAAGTTCTAAAAAAAAAAACATTCTTTTTACTTTGTCTGCTTGATAATTATACTTATTTTGTGGTCATTAGCTAGTGCAAACCCATAATATGGAATCACTAAGATACATTGGGCCCACTGGATATAGAAACAATGATAACTGGGATGGCACGATTTGGTAAGTCCTTCAGGGTTCTAGCGACCTTTATAATGATGACAGCACCCCGGCCCTGTTAATTAAGACAATCCACTTCTATTCCAGTATGATTATCATACAAACACATTTTACATTTTTCTCATTTAAAACATTTTTTTCTATAGAATGATTATGTTAGGTTAGGCTAGAGCAGTGGTTCTCAACCAAGGGGAAATTTCCCCCAGGGGGGAAATTTGGATGTTTCAGGGGGGAAATTCTAGTCTGGAATTAAAATTCTGGAAATTATCAGAAGATAATTAGAAAATACACTCGAACCTCGAATTTCCGTACAAATAGAGACCGAGACAAGTTGGAAGTGGAGGTGGATCTTGGATGTGCGCTCTCCATAACTTCTCCAGACATTGAAGGACTCGTGATAGGCAAACAATGCCAGAAGTCACACTAAAATGCTGTGTTGGTGTTAGTGTTCTTATTCAATACAATTTAATGTTAGCTGTGTCAGTGCATTTGAAAAATAAACTAGTAAATAGTCTCAGTGTGTTTTAACTGTTCTTTCTCTCATACACATGAAGGGGGAAATCTGGATGGTTGAATTGGGTGCAGGGGGAAATGACAGAAAATAGGTTAGGAACCACTGGGCTAGAGTATATGAGGTCAGGAGCTGTTGGGTATTGTAGATTTCATATTATATATCATGTTTGCACGATTCTGGAACTTATCCCTCTCTCTTAGCATCTGAAAGATCTATTTTTTCTTATAGAATGGTTATTTTAGGTTAGGAGTAACTGAAAAACAAGTTTCATGTCAAATATCCGTGTTTGCGTGACTCTGGAATCTATTCCTTTTTACAATTTTTCAGCTTGAATGATGAATTACAATTTTCTCAAAATCCATTCACTGTTTTTCGTCTAAACCTGTTCTGCATACCACACTACCTCCTGGAGAGTACCAGTGCAGTTTTGTTATAATACCATAATCATCCACATTCATTCTATGTGATATACAAATTTATCAGAGATTACAAATTATATTCTATCTGGCTAATTTTATGACAAGTTGTCAAGTAGTTCCATGAATTTTCAATTTTGTTGATAATGATACAACTTTCCGTTAGATATTGTTGATGCCACTAATTTTTACCTCTGTAATATCCGGGGCGAGGTTTACCATCTTTATGCTTTTATATTTGTACAATTCACTTTCAATTTTGAATAATTTAGTATCCTTCCACCTGTCACTCTTGCCGACACTAAGCTTACTTTCGTCTACAATGTTTCAATGCGCAGTCACATTTGCTAAAAATGCAACGTTTGATATATGAAATTAGATATTTCATAAATAGTTTTCACTGTAAATAAATATTTGGGAAAATGAGAGTTGTTATTTATTAGACTTTACCTTTCATCATTTCTATTTCTACTTCAGATTTCCCTCCTGCCTTGATATTCTTTCTCTTCTTTGTAGCTTTATCCATTTCCCCTCCATTGATATTAGACATTGGCCTTTCCACTGGTAATGTTTCACACAGTTCTTTATAATCGTTTTCCATCTTCAGATTCGAGAAATATCTCGGATAAGCCTTGTAAATATATTAAAAAAAAAAGTGACTCGATAGTTCCAGGTCATCAGTATTAGCAGAAAAATATAGTTTATTTTATACTAGAGATAGTTAACGCTATTCACCGATTTTATATTGAACAAACGATTTGACAGATTTATGCCATAATGTCGACAACACGAAACCGCCTGGAATTTCTAAGCCTTTGCGTTCTGTATTTCTTTTCGTTCAGATTCACCCCACACCAAAAAGGTATTAGTAGAAATATATAATTCATTTTACACTAGAAATGCTCAACGCTATTCACCGGATTTAGATTGAACAGAGGAGTTGATCATTTTATGCTATAATGTCGACAATACAAAACCGCCTGCAATCCAAAATCCTTTGCGTTCTGTATATATGTTGTCATTAAAATCTACCCCATATTATGCATGTATCATCAGAAAATCATAATATATCTTATGCTAGCTAGAGAAACTTAACGCTATTCACCGAGTTTATATAAACAGACGAATTTGTAAATTCGTACAATAATGTCGACAATACGAAACCACCTGGAATTCCAAATCCTTTACTTTCTATATTTTCGTTATTATCGTTAAAATCCATCCCACGCCATCCCCTAACAACGAAATAATTATTAATGCTTTTATTTAATGCTCACAGATGTGCTGATGGATATTTTACCGACCCGACCAGCCCAGGTGGGGCTCCTTGCAGTGTTGCAAGATTTTTTTTTTACGCCAGATTTTGCCATTCTGGCTTATTTTAAAGCCGTTTGGCGTGCGAAAATATATTTAGCATTTTGGCTTTTTTCTTGGCTTATTCTGAATTAGCTTTGGGCAGTAATTTGTTTGTTTTTTATACATTCTTTTAAGAGACAAGACTTTTTCATTTGGTCTTTTTATGCATATTTACTTTGTTTTGGTTTCTTTTCCCAATTTACTTGGCTATAAACATTTTTCCTTCTTTGGTGAACAGTGTTGACCAAAGTTATTGTGATGAAGCTTTGAATTTAGCACAATTACAGTGACCATAAATATAGTTTGCGGTTACACGCGTTCGGGTGTATTAGAGTGGTATTTAGTTCAATTATTGCAAAATCTATAATAAATTGAAATGATAATAATAAATGATAATAAATTGAGTATATGATTCTACTTAAATTGACAGCCATTTTTAATAATAAGCCGAGCGGGACTGACGTTGTATTTACGGATTTGGTTTAGGTTAGTTTTCTTGTGCTTATTTTCGTTGCAACTGTTGATACTTGGATTGCACAATGCCTTTAACGTGATAGAAACATATGTGTTATTGCGAAGATACCAATATATCAGTATTTCTGCATTGTCACAATTTTTTAAATTGTGACACCCAGCTCGTTGTCTCCCTTCCCATTTTCTCGTCTGTTTTCTCTCCGTATCAGCCCTTCATTCCCCATAGTCGGGGGAATTTCCAGTCCTTAAGACTTCTAGTAGCTACATCCTTTCTCCTCGTTATCCTCTTTATTTGTCATGTCATTTTTGACAACCAATTCAATGCCTTAACGAAGGGAGAGACTTCTAATATCTAGAAACACCCCCCCCCCCTTTTGATTTGTGTTCTCGGAGCCATGCTCAACGGTGTTACCCACACAAAGCACTCAAACACACCCCCTCCCCCCCCTGCGCGCTGCCACATATTTGTTTTAAGCTAGGTAATTAGAATAATTAGGATTGTGTTTAACCCGCTCGTGAACAGTGTCTACCTCAAAGAACACTTGGAACTGTGTCACCCTCCCGCATGAACATTATTCGTAGTACCCTTCGCAACTAGGGACGGAGACATAGTACTATTGGCAACGTCGGAAGCCGGCTAGCGGACATCGTGACCTGACCTGTCGCAGGACAGGGGCAGTCTAGCGTGGGTTCCCATCCATGTAGGAACTCCTACACGGTCTCGGAAGATTCAGGTGCATCGATCTCGCACAGTGGATACGATGAGTTCCTTTCGTTATTACGAACTGGTTAAACGTCATCCAATATTCAAGGCATAGTGAACACGTGAACACGTGAAACTTTTTAGTGATGAACTCAGTGCTACGGAGTTCCGTGTTACCGGTGATCAGGATCTTATCAACATCGCGTAGACTACCAGGATCATCTCATCAAGACCGCCAGATGCAGATACATCCCCTTTCGGGACATCCAGACCGGAGGGACATTGGCAGAATTGCGGAGAGACGCCTACCCAGCCGTCTTCAGTGCCCGCTCGGAGATGTCAACTTAACCAGGCAGTTCCCGCCCATCGCCAACAAAGGCCTCATCCGAGGTGTGAAGCCGTGCTCGCCTGAATCCACTCCCACTACCCACATTAGATGCTAAGTTAAATTTATTTGATGTTACTGTAAGATGTTTAGTTGAAGCGCAGGGAGACAGAGTACGATAGGAACCATTAATTAACTTTTAGACCTACCTTTATAGACTATACTAACCATATTTGATATTTGAACAAGTTATCAATTAAAAGTCACATTAGGAATTCTGGGTTTCATTACCCAAAGACGGTCATCTTTATGAGTTGTCCCCACACCCCTCTTTGATTTACTCACGTTTGCCTTGGAGGGAAGGCGAGTGGTCCCGAGATGTGATAAAAATCACCTGGACTTCGGTTCCCCAACTGCAGCTATCTTCCCCCTCCCTTCATCAATCACTTAAGGTACGTGTTACCCACACCACCTCATCTACCACCTTCTTCCACTGTCCAGGAATTTGCGTCATGCATTGCAAGCAGTGTACATGCTTCAAATTGGTGATTCGAGTTTAATTTTTAGTTGGTCTGCAATCTTGAAAGTGTACATTCAATGTTGATATTTTGTACACGAGATTAGAAAACTATATGTGAAATGTTCTCTTCAGTATTGTAGTATACTTTATAGATTCTGTGATACTGATTCTTTTTTGTGGTTTATATAGATACTTAAGCAACCTAGCCATGTCATCGAAGAAATGGAAAACTTCTTATGATAGTAATAGCCAGGGAGTATAACAGTAACTGCGAGAAAACCTTCGTGTGGCTTAAAAAAGCTAGTGATCATGGTACTGAAGCAGCATACATACTCACTGCAAATTATGTCACTGTAACATTTCTTCAAGACTGAGTAATTTGCAAAACCATGGTACATTTTCCCTTTCTTGTCCTGTTAAAGAAGATGGTCTTGAAGAGTTGGAGGATCAGTGAAAAGTCCTGTTGAGTGTTGTACTCAAAAGAAAGTTTGCAGAGCCGGTTAGTTCTAGTCCAACTTCCTTCTGGCATCATGAGTTGCTGTAAGTTAAAGATGGTAATAATTACATGATGAAATTTGAACTGTTTTCTAAATTCATGACTGGCCTGCTTGCACTTCCACACTCATCTGCTTGTGTTGAGAGAATATTCTCTCGGGTGAATATGATCAAAACAAAGCAAGCAAATAGACTTCAAGTCTGTGCAATTGCAGACAGAGTCGGTGTTGGCAAAACAAGCAGTGAGTAGCTCGTCAAGGTGTGCCATGTTGTGAGTGGACACCTTACTTCACCTGAACTCGTCAACAATTTGAAAAGTGGCATGTGTCACAAACGGTATACAGGAAAAAAAAAAAGCGACAGAGTGAAGAAGCAACTTTACATTCATGGGAGCCTGGTGATGACAGTGAGGGATGTGGTGATCCACTGCAAGTCTACCTACATTGATTGCACCATTACAGGCAGTGCTAATTAGTTTGATGTATACAGTTTTCTAACTTCAAAATGTTTTCATATGTATGTTGTGTAATATAATTCAAATTGTTATTATTATTTTTTTTCCAATATAGTAGTTGTTGGCAAGCTGTCTAGGTTTTTTTAATTTTCCAGAGTGGCAACACTGCTTGTCAGTGCAATGAAAACCTTGTTCGGGGTGAGACGGGCACTCCTACGTGTGACAGCCTCACTGGGCGGTGTTTGGCTTGTACTGGAACACAGCTGGTTGGCATTGCCATTTATGCAAACCAGACCATTATTTAGGGTGACCCAGAGAAGTAAGTAGAAATAGATTGGATTATTAAAATCTGAATAAAGAAATATTTTTTGTTGTCGCCATGACGCTAGTATGTGACATGTACCAGTTACCTCTATGTAGCCTTCTTCTGGCCTAAATCTCCCTAAGTAAGAGAAGGGACTCCATAGGCCACACCACTGATCATGTCAACTCAACATTTGTAGTTGTTCTCGATGGTTTTTGTCTGCAAATCGTAGCATTCACTCAGCAAAGAGGTGTGTTTTCAATCTTTTTTTTGAAAACACTGATATTATCACACTGCTTGACACAGGTTGATAGCTTGTTAAACAGTCAAGGGGCACAGTTTTGAAAGGCTCTATGTCCGATTTCTTGATAATGTCTTGGTTCATTAAACCGACAGTGTACAGTGTTATGTCGCAGAATAACTTGAGACATTGTGTAGTAACCTTCTAGGAGCTCATTTAAGTACATTGGTGTACCTTTTTTTTGTGCTTGGAATGTGAGTACACATATTTTGTATTCTATTCTAGCTTTTATTGGGAGCCAGTGTAATTCAATTAATGTGGGAGTAATTCTTTCTCAACGAGGAATATTTTTTATCAAACGTGCAGCTCTTTTCATTATCATTTGCAGTTTCTTCAGCAGGTAGTTTGGCAGGCCGTAATAAAAAAAATTGCAGTAGTCTAACCTACTGATAACATGATTGTGAATTGTTTTTTTCATCAAATCTATGTCAAGGTATTTTCTAACAAAGGATAAGTTTTTCAAATGGTAGTTTGCAACTTTCACTATGTTATTTACTTGCTCACAGAAATCTAAGTTTTTATCAGTTATAATGATCCCCAAGTCCTTCACTTTATTGTTAAGTGACATGTATGTGTCAAGAGCTTTGAAACTTGTAAGGTCATAGCAAACTAGATCATTATGTTTTCCGATTACCATACACTCATTCTTGTCCTAATTAAGTTTCAATTTCTTTGAGTTCATCCAACTTTTCACTTCACTTATTATTTCATTCAATTTAATTTCAGCTTGGACAATGTTTGTTAATGTTAGATAAAACTGTGTGTCATCAGCATAAAGCTTAAAGTCAATTTCATGATTTCTTAGTATCTCTGCAAGGCCGATTGTGTAAATACAAAAAAGAATTGGACCCAATGCATTACCTTGAGGTACCCCCTCTATGTAGCGTTCTTATTTCCGAAAAGGTACCACCAAATTGCACTCGATAAGTTCTGTTTTTAAGATAACTCTCCAGGTATTCCAAAGCTTCATTAACTATTCCAATGTTATGACGCTCTTGTATTCATAGATTATGTTCAACAGTGTCGAAAGCTGCACTTAGATCTAACAAAATTAAAATGCTACATTTACCTTCGTCCATGTTTACCAACATATTATTTACCACGGCACATAAGGTTGTTTTTAGTTGAGTATAGTCTTCTATATGCTGACTGATTGTCAGGAAAAATATTGATGGCCAACAAGTGTTCCATTAACTGTTCAAGGATTACTTTCACAAACAATTATGATAAAAATGTTAGGTTAGATACAGGTCTATATGAAGTCAAAGATTGTGGATCTTTATTGGCTTTAACTATTGGCTTCACTGTGGCATCAGGAAAAACCCTAGTGGCAATACTAGTATTCACCAACTCGGTCACTACCCCCCATGCCAGTTTATCAAGATTCCCACCGGTGAAAATTTTCCTGAAGGGAATCGGATCGTTATCACAGAATGTTGGATTTGCTCTAAGTATGATAGATTTAATCTTTGGTATGTCTTTTTGCTGAAAACATTCTAATCTCTCTTGATCGTGTGGTATAATTATTATAGGTATTCTGTAGTCATTGGTAGAAAAACCTCTTATTGCATTCTCAATTATCTCTTCAAAGAAGTTCAGAAACCTTTGGGCCACCCACTACTTCATCACAATATCACTCCGGCATCTTTTTCTGTTTATTGTTGCCAGTTCAACTGCTTAATATATTATAGAGCAATCTAATATCGGATCCGGCTTCACTGGTTTTACCTCTATATTATTCATGTTTTCGTCGAACAATAACTTTTTTCATGCTGTTTTGCTTCAGTGTAGGCTAGTCTAGTTTCATTTGTCTGATCTCTGCACCATTTTCTTTCCTTTTCTTTTTTTCTCATTTTCTGCTTTAGTATTAAGCCCATTAAACCCTGGTGAATCATCTTTCATGGTCATTTCCTTTTCAAGTATAGGGCATTGAGAGTTGTATAATTATTTTATGGTGCTATTAAAAATGTTTGTCAAACTAATTTTACAATTTGTATATAACTTTTCATGGACGCAACTTTCTAGTTTTTTCTTAGTGAGAATGTCAATTAGAGTAATAATGAAGGCCTTAGGGTTTAGATTAGTCAATGGTCTGAACATTATTTTCTTCTTTCGTTTTAAGTCTCTACTGAATGGAAGCTTAAATTGCACAAGTTTATCAACAGGCGACACTTCACAAACTTCACCAACCTCCATCTCCATAACCAAGTCTCTATCCGAAGCACAGAAAACAAAGTCTAGAGTATGTCCACTTATTGAGGTCATACCATTACCTTTATTAGTTAAATGAAAGGAAGACATCGTCTCCAAAAACGTGACTGTTGATGCAATGTTGTCATCAACCCAGATATTGAAGTCTCCACAATTAACAATTTCTGTACTGATCATATGAACTGTCTCTAAAAACTGGCGTAAATCAATAGATAGGTTAACATTGGTCTGCGGTGGTCTATATACAACCACAAAAGAACACTTTTCTGCTCCTGTCTCACACGTCATGTACATGCCTTCATATGTATATTGTGTTTCAATTTCTTTAACAACAATTTTTTTTAAAGGTATTTCTTAAAAATAGACCAACTCCTCCACCTCTTCTTATATCCCTAGAAACATGAACAAAGTTATAAGAGTCAGGAGTCGTTTCTTTTATTTTCACATTTTCACCAACACATAACCAAGTTTCAGTTAGCGCTAATATATCAAGATCATTATCCTTCAGTAAGTTATATATTTCAAATGTTTTGTTGCCAACTGATTGTATGTTTAACAATCCACACTTAACACTACTATTCAGTCTAACAACAGCCATCATCTGTTAAATTATATATCCTACTTATTTCAGATTGGTAGACAGGGCAGTTAATGGTCATTAACACTGAGATATTTCAGATTTCTTGTATCTGACACAGTTAATACATTTCTCAATGGTAGCTGTACAGTCTTTGGATGCATGATTACCCGCACATTTAAAGCAAACGGGATCATCATCATTATCATTCTTAGCCTGACATTTATCAATCTCATGGTTGAACCTTTGGCAATAGTAGTAAACCGTTGGGTGATACCTATCTCGAACAGTAAATCTCCCCCATTCCAGGAACAGTCTATCGCCATTTTTCTTAATAAGTGCTCTTACTTCTGGGTTGCATCTCAATATGTAATGCACTGTGTTATTAGCCGCAGGTTTATCAAGTAGATATTTTATTTTTTTCCTTACATTGTCAATGGAATTTAGATAGACATTTCTCTCTATTAGTGTATCAACGATATGATCCTTTTCTTCCTCTTTATAGACATTGCAAATCATTATCGTTGGTTTCATTTTTTTTTTCATGTACTTTATACTTTGTTGACAACTCCCAATTTCTTTTCTGCTTCTATAAGTGTTGTTTTATCCTCAAAATTCAAAACGGTCTCCACGACCTGTAAAACGAGTCAGTAATGTGCACACCATTAAGTGCTCCAACCACATCTTTTTTCATTTCGCTGGATTTTTTCCCCATTTTCTTTTGCACTAACCACAAGCAAGTTTTTTTGTCTCCTTATCTCATTCCTTGATAACACTTGGCTCCATAATGGTGCTGAAGTCATGCCTACGGTAGTTTGGAGGTCAGCCGAGCCGGCTGCATGGGCGGTCGACAGTTCAGCAACCAGGCTGTCATTCTCTCACTCCTGCCACCTCTCTCTTTATACCCACAACAACATTCTCCTCCACATCTTTCTTCACTTTTTTAACCTACTTCTTTGCATCATCTACCACGGTAACTTCCTCTTTCTTCATGTCTTCAACTACTGTCTCAATTTCAGACTTGATCACAGTTTCCATATCACCTTTCAACAATTGTGAGCTATTTGACAACTGTGCCTTCATTTCATCCAACTTATTCATAATTAGATTGCCTGGGACAATACTTTCAAAACATGCGTCACATGCCCAGTTTATACTCGTAACATTGTCAGGATTGACACCTTTCAAACCTACACACTTCAAATAAGCCCATCTTATTTTCCTTGTAGGACATTTAGGGCAACCAATCCATTCCTGTTCCTTCCTCTTCGACTTGTTGCACTTATATGCTACTAGCACTCGCGGACACCCACCAGGGATAGCAGCAACATGACAGCGGTAGAGCGGTGCGCCAAGCGAGCGTCCACCTCTTGCGACTGCCATTCCTCAGGTTAAACTCGATTAGTTTGCACAAAAGTCTAATTGGCTGATAATTACCAGGATTGGATTTGTCATCCTTTTGAAACAAGGGTGCAACATTTGCTATATATACATACATATATATATATATATATATATATATATATATATGTATATATATATATATATATATATATGTATATATATATATATATATACATATATATATATATATATATATATATATATGTGTGTGTGTGTGTGTGTGTGTGTGTGTGTGTGTGTGTGTGTGTGTTTTTGCACACCACTTCCAGATGCAATTTTTTTTTTTTAAATAATAGAGACATTTTCTGATTGCTCCTTATACACTCATATAAAAAGGGTTTTTCCCCTTTACAAGGGAGGTAAACAAAAAAACAAAGGCATAAAATCCACTCCCACCCACTCGATCCCTACATACTCCACTCCCCTCCACCCTCTTCCCTCCCTCTTATCTTGGCACCTCATGGATGACGGATCATCCCTACATCTCGCCCACTGCCCCCCTGGGTCAGAAGCAATGTCGCAAGACACAGCACATCCACAGCAACGGCACTTCATAAAATCGGTAACCACCCTCCCTCTCCATCCCCTCATGCAGAAAAAGAGAAGATGTGGAGAAATCCCTTCAGGCTGCGTCAATTTATTTCTCCAGGAGGAACCAAGATAAGAGGGAGGGAAGTGGAGTATATGAGGGATGGGATGGGAGTGTTTTCTGTTTTGTTTTTTCTTTACTTGTAAGGGGGGAAAAAGTCTTTCGTGTATATATATATACACATAAGTAGGGCCCATAAAGTCGCCAGCTTCATCCTGATGCTTCATGACATTTGTAGATTTTTTTTTTTTTTTTTTTTTTTTTTTTTTCTTTTTTAAACTGATTTGGGTTTGTATAAATCTCTCGACAGATGGCAGCTGGGCATGGCATTGGTGCCCTGGACGGAGACCTGAGTGAAGGTGGCTTGCAGAGCGTGGTGCTGAATGACACGGCGGCCCCGTTAGGATCCACACATCCCCCTCCCCTCCCCTGCCCCTATCCTCTGCTACCGATGACTCTGCCAATGTCGGATTAGGAGGCGGGGGAGGCCAGCCAGCTGGAGGGGTAGTGGGTCAACCGCCACCACCGCAACAGCAGCAGCAACAGCAGCAGCAAAGACCCAATTCAGTGCCACAGTACAATCCTGTACCTGCAGCTTCCTATGGTTCGCCAGGCAGCGCGGCGACCAGCCCAGGTGGGGTGCGGGGGGAGAGGAGCAGTGTATGGGGGGGGGGGAATTACTAGTTTCGCTTTATGTGCAGTGATGCATAGAAAAGTGTTTTTTTTAATTGCAAGTTTATTTATTTATTTATTTATTTATTTTTTATTTCATGTTATTTATTTATTTATTTATTTATTTATTTTTTGCTGTGTCTTGCGACACTGCTTCTGACCCAGGGCAGTGGACAAGGTGCCAGGATGACCCGTTATCCAGGAGGTGCTAAGATGAGAGGGAGGGTGGAGTGTATTCAGGGATGGAATGGGTGGGAATGATTTTATGCCTTTTCCTTTTTGGCTACCTCCCTTGTAAGGGGGGGAAAGCCTTGGTATGTGTATGTATGTATCTTTTACACATCCAAATTTGTTCAAGTATATGAAAACAGGTGTAAGTACTTGATTCATCCCTCCACATATGCGTATCTACCTTATCCAAAGAGACATCAGTATAAAAATAAACAAGTAATTGACCTTTTTAGTCAAGACTCAGATGCTGCAACAATATGGCTACCTTACAAAATTTACTCTTAGTATAATCTTCAAAGATTAAACACTCCAAATTTCCTTGTCATGAATGGTTAAACATACACATAAAATAGGATATATAATAAGGTATGCACATATTAATCATGGTCTATGGGCCTGAAAAAAAACACGAAAATATCCATGTTTTTTATACTAAAAACATTTTTTTTTTTTTAGAAAACAAGTATTTTTTATGAAAAAACAGCAGTCTTTTTTATATTAAAAAAAAAAACAGCAGTCTTTTTTATATTAAGGGTCCGTCAGGGGCAATTATTCGAAAAAATCTGGTACATGAACGAATTTTAGGAAAACATTTAAAAAGAATCTTTATGATGTTGGCAACACTCCTACAAAGTTATAGAGCTGTATTTCATTTCTATCTTTTTATACAGAATAAAATAGATTAATTATTGGCAACCTCTGGCAACCCCATTGCGTATCAAATATTCTGTATATTGGAATAGCGTTAATTTTGTCTATAGCTATTTTGTTTTTTTGCTACGGAATTGTGTTTATGGAGGTATTTAGCAACTCCTCCCACAAGCATAGATCAGTAGGACACATCAGGGCATCAGTACCCATCCAAACGTCAAAGTGAGGTCACGTTCTTTTGAAGCTCTCACCGTGCTTCATATTTTTTATTCCTCACTGTAATTTCTTGCGGTAATCATGGCAAGATTGACGAAAAGCCAGCGAGCAAGGAGGAAGAATGCAGTGAAGGCCCTTGCGTGCCAGATGAAGAAACGAGAAGGAAAAAAACAAACAAACGAAGAGGACAGCATCCAACAATGTTGGTTATAAAGAAGGATTTGTTGTTCCTCTTCTTGGAGAACCCTATACTCATATTCATAAGTCTGCCCTCGAAAGAAGAGACAAGAAACGAGAGGAGAAAAAAAGTGAAAAGTAAAAGTGGTAAAGTGACCAAAAGCGGGGACTATGGGGCTGGGGCCTTTTAAAAATGTCGCGCGAAATTTAAATGCCTTCTCATGTACATTTAATGTTTTTGTTCTTTTTGTTGTTATATCTTCGGTTGTTCTTGATGGATTTTTGTCATTTTTGTTTCATTTGAAAGGTAAAATTATGCTCTTTATTTCCTATATTAAAAAATAAAAGAAATTTTATTTTATTTTTTCTATTTATGAAACCTGAATTTTGCAGCATCTTTGAAATGTTCAGAAAAGAAAATTCACAAAAAATCAGAGGTATAAGTTTGGTCAAATGTACAATATAACTTATATTCCCCAGAATCTAAGCTTGCAATATATACCAAGCTTAATTATGTGGAAGGATTTCCATATGATTAATTACAGCTTCATTAAACTTCATTATAACTTCATTATATCTTCACTACACTTTATATATACATGTGAGGAATACAATACCCAGGGGAATTATAGACAAATGTAAATGGTAATTATACCTAAGTTCATCAAAGAGATTCAAAAAGTTATAGGACATGCTCCCTTATAAAGCAACCTGACGGTCCCTTAAAAAAAAACAGCAGTTTTTTTTTTTTTTTTTTTTTTGAGTTGCATCTACATGTGTATGTGTGAGGAGATGGGAGACCAGGAGAGAAGTTTTGAAGAATTTTTCGGAAGGTGTTAGTTTAGTAGCAGCTTGTCGCATTGCGCTGCGGATTTCCCCGAGATCAGAAGTTTGTTTGGACACGATAAGTGAAATGATATTTGATTTTTATTCGGAGTGCATGAAGCAAAGGAGGACACCTTTTGACTACCTCCCTTGTACGTATGCATGAAGTAAAGAGTGCAAAGAGGCAAGTTGAAGAGAGAGAGGAAAGGGTAAAGGTATTTCAGCATAAGCTCGCTATAACAAACTCCCCCAATTGTGGAAAGCCTTGAATAGTAAACTCAGAAGTTTGAGGAAAAAAAAATCTTGTTTCAAAGATACATACATACCTACATATACCAAGGCTTTTTCCCCCATACAAGGGAGGTAGCACTTGTTAAATTTGCACTTGATAATTTGTTAAAAGGCAGATTCCACTGAATATCAGTAACCTTTTTGATCACGTGTGGTTCTCAGTCTTGCTCTGTTTGATTGCATCGTTCCGTTGTAATCTCCTTTAGAAATAGTGTAGTAAAAGAATTGGAGAACACTTGATTTTGTAAGGCAGCAGTTAGGGATGTAACAGGCATGCTCCATGTAGTGAAGAACTAGAGTGTATTTGATGGGGCAGTAATACAAAGGATTTCAAAGGGGGAGCATGCCGACGACAGGAGACCTTTTGGTCCATATCTAGGTCGCATGCATAAAAAATCATAATGATAAATAAATGAATAAATAAAAACTATAATAATGTAAATGATAAATAAGATACATAAATAAATGCATAGGTATAGTTGAATAATAAACAAACAGGTAAATAGTAAATAATGATAAATTGTCATATAACTAATAACAAATGAGAATGAAGCAAATAATGATAAACAAACCGACAAATGATAGGAAAACAAATAAACAAATAATATAAAATAAATGATAATCATTAATACATTCTGTAAACTTTTCTAATTGGACTTTAGCTGAATTAGTTTGTTATATTGAGCTTGTACTGTAAATGGTACTTGTTAATGGAAGAGAAAGCTGTGAGGTGGAGATGGGCAGATTATTTCAAGGAGTTGCTAATTGTAGAGGAAAAGAATGATCTCTAATCACGACCGGGTATTTAAAAAGGCCCCCAAAAATGCCACCCAACAAATTTTCCTGCCAAACACAGTAAAAAAAAATCCAAAAATATAAAATTTGGCATTAAAAACGCCAATCTGGCAACCCTGACGCTCAGTGATGATCTGCATTCACAGAACATAGATGGCAGGTTAGCAGTAAATTTGTAACCACAAATCGTAGCTGGGGTCGGTAATTTTTCAGAGGATAAAAACGTTACTTCACTTTGATCAAATTACATGAAAATCACACCTTTTAAAGAAAATAGTTCCAATAATGCAACCATATGCTAATTTGTTACGGTATTTGTAGCTGTGGTCGGTCATACTGCAGAGGCTAAAACATAACTTCCCTTTGGTCAAATTACATGAAAATCACACATTTTACAGAAAAGAGTTTAAATAATTCAACTATATGCAGTCTATTACACTAATAACACAACAGTAAGAAGCTTAAAAGCGTGTAGTTTGATCCATACCACCAGTGATCATAGACGGCGGGCTGGACGAGTCGTAGCTGGGGTCGGTAAAATTGCAGAGGATAAAAGCGTAAGTTCTCTTTGATCATATTACATGGAAATCACACATTTTTAAGAAAATAGTTCAAATAATGCAACCATATATATATAGAAGTGTGCATTTGAGCAAAACCCATCCTTGTTTGGGTTTTGTGGTTTTGTTCGGCTTTTCTCGGTTTTGTTTGGTTTGTTCGGCAATTAGTAAGACCAAAATATAGTACATCTATATAAATATAATGGGATAATGTTGTCAGGGAGGTAGGGTTTTTGAAAGGGAATAAAGAAATTGATAAAGAGGATAAAAAACTAATTGGTGGCTTTTATTTTCAGTAATGGTGAAATGTCACATGCTACATTTGCTAAATATAGTACTTATATATAAATATAATGGGATAATTTTGTATTCAGGGAGGTAGTTTTTTTTAAGGGAATAAAAGGACTATTTGAAGGCTAAGAACACAGGGATGCACATTTTGTCCTTTTGTGTACACAGGGTATTTAGATAAAAACTTGCTTATTTGGACATTCAGCGTGTACTAAAATATGTATCCAGGAAATCTGTATTTGGAAAAATTGGAAACTTCCAGTGCTCGGAACTAAAATGGAGTAGAGGTTCCCGCTGGTCTGCGGAAATTTCTGTCATTCATTTGTTTTATTATTTTTGTTATTTAATTGTTTATTTTCATCTAAGTATTGGGGATTCTCTTAATTCTAGAGATTTTGAATATGTGATCCATGGCGAGAAAAAAAGTCTAGACGAGACGTGCTGTAAGAACAACAGGAGCGCATTTTTCATGACACTGCACTCTAACTTAAAAGAGGAAATTAAAATAGTTGAATATGAAATGACAACAGTACAGTACACCCTCAATATAACAGATCTCATCATATCGGATATAATGGACAAAAAATGTGACCAGACAAACTCGCTGTAACGGATTTTCATCCACTATAGCGAGGGATCCTTGGTCATAACATATCTTTGGATATGATGACAGGCCCCCTGTCCCCATACTGTCCATTATATCGGGGGTTTACTGTCATTTCTAATACCGGACAAACATCAGGATATAACGGAAAGCGTGTCACGATTCTTGGGGTTATTGTTTGTATTCTCATCAGCAGTCATGTCCCCAGTGCCTCTTATGTCGCCCGGAAGCGGAAGCGAGAACGGGTCTGCGGTGGTACGGCCCCCTCAGAGCAAGATGGACTCGATCAAGACGTGGTCCATAACCACGCACAAGTGCATGCGTCAGCACACTCATCTGAGAGGAACTGGGCAAGCAAGCAAGAGCTCACGTCCCGTTGACTCAGGTGAGGAAACGTCAGTTGCGGGTTCATTCGAGTCTGTACGGAAGCTTACATTTGGCTCGCTCGTCTTGGTACTCTTTGTCTAGATTCTCGCTTCCTTTCTGCCCATTCTTGGTCTTGCCGCACCAGTGGCGGACAGGTGACGGCTCAGTAAGATGGGCGTCGGAGAGGGCAGTCTCCATACTAACCCGTCTCCAGAATGTGGGTTCCATCTCAAGGAGCTCGTATTCCGACTGTATGTAGGCCAGCCAGCGGTGGGTGGGTGGGCAAACATTTCAGTGCTGCAAGGGATACATTCAGAAATCAATTATTTTAAAGGGTTGCATACTATCTTAAGTAAAATAATATTTGAAATGTCCAAATTTTTATTATATATTTTTTTATATTATTTTCATTGTTAATATTCTTCAGTAAAATAATATTTGAAATATCCAATATATATATGTGTATGTATATATATATATATATATATATATATATATATATGTATATATATATATATATGTATATATACATAATATATATTTGATTATTTTATTGTTAATTTTCTTAAGTAAAATAATATTTGAAATGTCCAAAATAATTTTTTTAGATTATTTTATTATTAATTAATATTCCTAAGTGAAATGATATTTGAAGTATCCGAAATAATTCTCTTATATTATTTTATTGTTAATATTCTTAACTGAAATAATATTTGAAATAAAAAAGTTTTATATCATTTTATTGTTTATATTCTTAAGTAAAATGATATTTGAAATATCCAATATATATACATATATATATATATATATATATATATATATATATATATATATATATATATATATATATATATATATATATATATATATATACTGTATATTAGATTATTTTATTGTTAATTAATATTCTTCTCTTTTCTTTTCTTTGTACCTCTCATATGACTCCCTCGTCCTATTTTGTAACCAATCTTTGAAAGTTCACTCAGTGAACAAAATGCAGGGATGACCTGTCATCCAGGAGGTGCCAAGATTAGAGGGAGGGTGGAGGGGAGTGGAGTGTATTAGGGATGGAGTAGGTGGGAATGGTTTTTATGCCTTTTTCTTTTTGGCTACCTCCCTTGTAAGGAGGAAAAATCCTTTGGTATATGTATGTAATATTCTTAACCCATTATGATACACATTAAGTTCATGTTTAAAAAAAGAAAAAATCAGTAGGTGTTTTTGATTGCTTTTGCATGCCATATTACAAAAATGGCCTTGTTTTTCACTTTTTCTTGTAAATAATTTTTTTTTCAAACGTGCCTTTTTCGATGATCTGGGCACAGGACAGGCCTCTTAGTGAAATATAGCCAAAATACAGAGTTATTACATACCAAACTTTAATCTTACCTGAAAGTGAAGATTATTATTTTTTATGATGAAAACCTTTGATAAGATTAATAATGAATGTAGTGAGTGAAGTTTGCTATAACTTCGTTGTTAGACTAAATGAAAAAGATACACATTTTCACAAATCAAAGCCAGCTGAAAGGTACTGATAAAATATTTTAACACTCCTGTACCACAAATTTCTTATCAAGTATAAGAGAAATCAGTCCCTTATGCATGTGACAATGTCTACAGATCAAGAAATACCTTATCTCATATTCCCAATTAGAGACAAATGTAAACCAACTAAAAGGTACTGAAATGAGTCAAAACTCCTGAAACATGACTTTTTTTTTGTACCAGAAAGATCAATTCATTTTTCATGTGGCAGTGTTTGCAGATCATAGTGAACCCCATGAAAATCCAAGAAAGACCTTTTGTCTGAGGCAATACACAAATAGAGTTCACACTTCAAGCACCATGCTATACTGTAGGTGACGACTTGCAACCAGGCATTTTGCACCTTCCTCATTTTTTTAGAGTTACAAGAAAATGCCCAACCTGGTCATGCCTAATTGCCTTAGTTAGAAGGAATTGGTTTAATGTTATGACCTTTGTGCTTTTTCTCAACTTGCTTTTCATCAACTCCACCAGCTGATGGCCCACCTCTCTTCTTACCTGTCAATGGCTCGTTTTGCAGACGCAGGGATAAGGACAAAACTAGTTTGAAATCATGCACTTTTAGAGGCTTTGCAGACACCAAAAGCTGTGTGATCCCGTCTGTACACCAACCAAGCATTGACTATTGCCACATCAAAAAAATTATGAAAAAAAAAGCTGGTGATACCACTTTTTTGATCTGAAAAACATCCTATAAAAGCAATAAGGGCATCCATTTTATCAACACCTCCCATATTAGCATCATAATACTTGATAAGAGCACGACACCTTACATCAGTTTTCTGTGTTGTGGATACATTTTTGTCCCAGCGTCCAATAGTTGTGACAGGTTGAGTAGATCCCATTGTAGACATGACTGTACATAGATTGTTATCATTCCATGTAACAACCCTTACAGAACCTGCACATGTGCTAACCTTTTGTTCATATTCTACAAAGGCAGACTTTCCCTTTGATTTTAGGTCCTTATCTGAAATAAGCTTCAGTCCAGCAAGTCTGTTACTCCGAACAGTTCCCATGCATAACATACCTCTCTTGAACATTTCAAAAAACAGAGGAACTGTTGAGAACAAATTATCCATGAACAGTCTGTGATTCTTACAGTGAGGAATAACAGGCGCCAATTTACAAACAATATTAGCACTGGATTTCAAATGAGGAAAACCATCAACTTTTGGTGTTGCACCAACACATATATAATATCAAAATTATGCACGATGCCAAAAGAATCAGCTAAAGTCCAAACTTGAAACCCCCAAGGGTTAGGTTTGGACTTGATGTAGTAACAATTAAGGCCCTCGACTACCTTTGTAAGGAACCATCATCTCATCAACACAAACGTTCATACTCAAAGGAATCTTATTAAAGTTTTCTTTCAGAATGTTCACATATGGCCTGACCTTATACTGAATATGAAAATTTTATAAGTTTGTATAAATAGATATATGTATGTTGGGTCAAATAAAATTTTAAATGATACGTTGTTATAAGAAGTGAAATGCAGAAGATTGTGACGTCATGTCGTCGTTGCTTGGAACAATATGCATCATATGATGTGACGCCATGTCTCTTCTTCTGATTGGCTGGTCCTCAGTCGTGACGTCATATTTCTTCTGATCTCTTCTGCTTAGCTGGTCCTCAGTCGTGACGTCATCTCTTCTGATTGGCTGGTCCTCAGTCGTGACGTCATATCTCTTCTGATTGGCTGGGTGATGGTTTCAAGCAAGCAAGCAAGATTATCAGAATTTTATAAGTACAAAGATTATACAGCGGTGCATATTTATTGTAGAAATCCGTACAAATTATTGATACACCGTTCCAGGAGAAATGACCTCCCCAATCCCCTCTAAAAAGGGGAAAATGTAAAAAAAAAAAAAAAAAAAAAAAAAAGATAAAATCCATTCATTTTCCATGTCGGTTGGAGTCGTCACTGTTTTTGAAATATCTAGTCCTGGGTGTGCTCCCGCCAGCGTCCAAGATGATGTGACAGTTGTACTGAATAGCCAACAAATAAGAACAAAACTGTTGTGCTTGTGTTTTATTTACCTTACAATAGATTATAGAAACAGAGTTGAAATTCTTGAAGGATATTACGACACGGATACTACGGGGATTCTCTTGGATTCATTGTTACACCCTAAGGATTGAAAATAACTCCAAGGTGACTAATATCCTTATTTTTGGTAATGCATTTACAAGATTGGTTTCCAGAAATGTAACTAAATTATGCGAATCTACAAAACCTGAATTCATATTTCATATATAGATTAATTTTGAGTATGTAGTACAAATAATATAGAATAATCGACGCCTGGTGGTTTCAACAAAATTGCATAATCTATGTAGTGAATCATGTGAAAAATTCAAAACGTAATGTACATTATTGTTGAAACCATCTAAGGCGATAATTGATTATTCTGCTTTTGTACTGTAAAAATCATACTGAAAATTTATCGAAATTAATATGAATGAAATGTTAATTTTTTTGTGCTGCAATGAATATTCGCTAGAAATGCAGATTCGTTTATACATTGTCCACCCGCTCGCCATTTTTACCAAGGCTGAGCATGCTATCAGGAGACCTTTTGGTCAATAGCTAGGTCGGATGCATCAAGGCCAGTCAATGAGAGGTTAACTTATTATAAATTATATATAAAATCCCGGCATTACTTTATAACTAAGATCTTCCTCCGCTTCATTTTTTACCGTTTTAAGATCGTTACACTACAAGGAACTTGTACGAAAGGATGTGGCGGCACACTAGGCTAGCATGCTGCTCGCTTTTGCTACTTCGTTTGAGTAGGAACGAATTCGGTTAAAAAATTCTAGACTTCCGCAAGAACATCCTAATAATTTTTGTGTCTAATTAGATACTTATTCTAGGTTTAACTTAGTTCGTCGTTCAGCTTCTAAGACGCAAAAGTCATTTGACCGTTGGAAATTTGAAAAAAATCGTTTCTACTCAAACGAAATAGCAAAAGCAATTAGCATGCTAGTAGCGAGAAATGCTTTTTGTGCCTCCAAATACACAAACAAATTAACGTATTTTTTGCCTTTGCACCTTTTGTTTTCTGAACTTGTCTTACGAATATTTTATGTAATTCAATTATTTACTACTACTATTATTATTATAAATTTTTCATAAATGTTGTCTCAAAGTGAAAAAGAAATGAGTTTACTTTTAGTGTGACAATTCAGTTGTTTGTGTCAGGATTACCGTCCAGTTATCAATCACACTGGGCGATTTTTCCTCCGACCTCCGACTCGTCGGCGCAGTCGACTACTACCTCCAGCACTTTTTCCGCCGTCAAACCACCATGGCATTTATTTTACCCCGACAGTTGACATGAAACGTCATTTCATGTGCCAGAGGAAGCTGCTGGGATTTGCTCCAACAATCTGAAAAAAGAAAAGAAAAAAAAGAAAAATAGCCCAGTGTGACAACGAACGCCTATAGCAGTTGGCTCTTTCTTACCATCGTTGGGCCATGGACCATCATCGTTGAGCCGTGGACGATCATCGTTGAGTCAAGAACGATCATCGTTGAGCCATGGACGATCATCGTTGAGCCGTGGACGATCATCCTTGAGCCGTGGACGATCATCCTTGAGCCGTGGACGATCATCCTTGAGCCGTGGACGATCATCGTTGAGCCGTGGACGATCATCGTTGAGCCGTGGACGATCATCGTTGAGCCGTGGACGATCATCGTTGGGGCGTGGACGATAATCGTAGAACCGTTGAGTCGTGGGCGATCGTCGTTGGGCCATGGACATTTATCGTTGATCCGTGGACGATCATCGTTGAGCCGTGGGCTATCATCGTTGAGCCGTGGACGATAATCGTTGGGCCATGGACGATCATCGTTGAGTCATGGACGATCCTCGTTGAGCCGTGTACGATCATCGTTGAGCCATGGACGATGACCGTTGAGCCATGGACGATGATCATCGTTGGACCATGGACATTTATCGTTGAGCCGTGGACGATCATTGTTGAGCGATAATCGCACCGGGCCCAGGGATGATCACGTGACATCATTACTGACCAGTCACTAGGCGGCCTTTCTCGCTAGCATGCTACTTGCTTTTGCTGCTTGGCTTGAACAGAAACGGTCCTTTGCTTTTCAAATTCCCAACGGTCAAATTACTCTTGCGTCTCAAATATGAATTAGGAAACGGCGCGTGGCTAATCAAATATATTTAAAATATATGGGTCTAGGCGAATTCACCGACAACAATTCACCGACACGCTCAATTCATCGATATACACAATTCATCGAAGAAAAAAAAAATTCTAATTTGAAAGATATAACTAGGTCGTGTTTTCATCCTTGATTTAGCATACTACCTTTGATAATGAAATAATTACTTTCATGACCTTCATTTAGGATAAGAATTTCTTTTCATAGTATCAAGAATAGTTCAAATTCTTTAATGACAGAACTATTGAAAATGACAAATTAGTTAAAACTAAACTTAAAACTATTAATTTGTTTACTTAAAATTAGAAAGCTAGGTCATGGGCCATTGCCCGCAAATAATCAACGACGTTGCCATATGAAGGGCATCTTTCTACAATGTTTTTTCTCATCCGTTCAGAAGAGTCACGATATTTCTTTGTAGTTGAGATGAAGTACCAGCCAAGTATTGATTGACTTTGACTTCATTAATTTTTCAAATCTCCAAATAACAAATTATCTTTCCGTCATATGCTGTTGAATATGTCCTCAGAGACGTCTAGATGTCTGCAACAAAAGTCATATTGTCGTTATTCAAATGGAGGTTGGAGGTACATTTGCTATTGTGTTTGCGAATTTTGATGATTAACATTACATCATCTTGATACTTGGTATCTTTATACTTACTTTTGTCGATTAATTTGCAAAATTAGGAATAAGATAAAGACATTGTATTTGATGTAGATACTTTGCAGTAAATGAAATGCGCCAAAAAGGGTGAGTTTGGACAAGAAATATTTACATTTTGGTGGAAATATGTTGTTGTCAGAAATATAATCTATGTGTAACAGATGCTTAATCATACAACCGTGCTCATGCATGGATGACAAAACACTAATTTCTAGATTCTCACATTAGGAAAGACGTCATTAATCCCACAATGCACCGCGCTCCATTGCCGTCATTATTTTCATGACGTCGATAGAAAACGCTATTTTTGTATATATACATTTTAAGTTTCCTGATTATCTCTATCGAGATTTTGGTCCTCAAAATACAGAAATACATTTTCATCGCCAAAAGTCAAGGAAAAAGTTGCCTACGCGCGATGACCATACACAAGGACAGAAAAATCCTCCCGCGCTCTGATGCCGACGTTATGACGTCACGTCGCATCAAAATCCATCATATTTTCTATAGTATTGTTAAAACATCTTTCTCTCCACGTGTTTAGAAAATTTCTCAGAATGTTTCGTTCAACACAATTGTCAAAATTCATCGTCTTTTAACGTTTCTCTCTACGTGTATTTAAAGATTTTCTCAGAATGTTTCGCTCAGTTTTAATATGAACACAATTGTCAAAATTCATCGTCTTTTCTATATTCTTAAAGCATTTTTCTCTACACGGCTTTCTCAGAATGTTTCGTTCGGTGTTACGTAAGGCCACGTGCTGACCTGAAAATTTCCCCCCTTGACATCTGGATTTCCCTTTCACGTCGTCTTAAACTAGGCAAAAACACCGTCGATTTCCATCTTCACACTAGGCAAAAACACAGTCGGTTTCAATCTTCACATTTGGCCAAAATACCGTCGATTTACATCTTCACACAAGGCACATATGCCGTCGATTTCCTCCTTCACACAGGGCAAAAATGCCGTCAATTTCTATCTACACAAGTAGGCAAAAATACCGTCGATTTCCATCTTTACACTAGGCAAAACTGCCGTCGATTTCCATCTTCACACTAAGCAAAAATGCCGTCGATTTCTCCTTCACAGAGGGCATCAATGCCGTCGATTTTCATCTTCACACAAGGCAAAAATACCGTATAATTCCTCCTTCACACTAGGCAAAAATAACGTCGATTTTCTCCACACAGGGCAAAACTGACGTCGATTTTCATCTTTACACTAAGCAAAAATACCATCGATTTTCTCCACACAGGACAAAAAACCCGTCGATTTTCATCTTCACACAAGGCAAAAATACCGTCGATTTCCTCCCTCACACTAGGCAAAAATACCGCCGATTTCCATCTTCACACTAGGCAAAAATACCGTCGATTTCCATCTTCACACTAAGCAAAAATACCGTCGATTTTCTCCTTCACACAGGACAAAAATGCCGTCGATTTTCATCTTCACACTCGACAAAAATACCGTCGATTTCCTCCTTCACACTAGGCAAAACTGACGTCGATTTCCATCTTCACACTAAGCAAAAATGCCGTCGATTTCCATCTTCACACTAAGCAAAAATACCGTCGATTTTCATCTTCACATTAGCAAAAATATTTAGTTTGACCGTGTGAATGCATTTTCGACCGCGTTTGACAATCCGCTTGCCAGACTTGGTTTAACCGTGTGAATGCATTTTCGACCACGTTTGACGAACCGCTTGCGAGACCTGGTTTGACCGTGTGAATGCATTTTCGACCGCGTTTGACGAACCGCTTGCCAGACCTGGTTTGACCGTGTGAATGCATTTTCGACCACGTTTGACGAACCGCTTGCCAGACCTGGTTTGACCGTGTGAATGGATTTTCACCGCGTTTGACGAACCGCTTGCCAGACCTGGTTTGACAGTGTGAATGCATTTTCGACCACGTTTGACGAACCGCTTGCCAGAAATGGTTTGACCGTGTGAATGCATTTTCGACCGCGTTTGACGAACCACTTGCCAGACCTGGTTTGACCGTGTGAATGCATTTTCGACCGCGTTTGACGAACCGCTTGCCAGACCTGGTTTGACCGTGTGAATGCATTTTCGACCGCGTTTGACGAACCGCTTGCCAGACCTGGTATGACCGTGTGAATGCACTTTCGACCGCGTTTGACGAACCGCTTGCCAGACCTGGTTTGACCGTGTGAATGCATTTTCGACCGCGTTTGACAAACCACTTGTCAAACCTGGTTTGACCGTGTGAATGCATTTTCGACCGCGTTTGACGAACCGCTTGCCAGACCTGGTTTGACCGTGTGATTGCATTTCGACCGCGTTTGACGAACCGCTTGCCAGACCTGGTTTGACCGTGTGAATGCATTTTCGACCGCGTTTGACAAACCGCTTGCCAGACCTGGTTTGACCGTGTGAATGCATTTTCGACCGCGTTTGACGAACCGCTTGCCAGACCTGGTTTGACTGTGTGAATGCATTTTCGACCGCGTTTGAAGAACCGCCTGCCAGACCTGGTTTGACCGTGTGAATGCATTTTTGACCGCGTTTGACGAACCGCTTGCCACACCTGGTTTGACCGTGTGAATGCATTTTCGACCGCGTTTGACGAACCGCTTACCAGACCTGGTTTGACCGTGTGAATGCATTTTCGACCGCGTTTGACGAACCGCTTGCCAGACCTGGTTTGATAGTGTGAATGCACTTTCGACCGCGTTTAATGAAACGCATGCCAGACCTGGTTTGACCGTGTGCATGCAATTTCGACCGCGTTTGACGAATCGCTTGCCAGACCTGGTTTGACCGTGTGAATGCATTTTCGACCGCGTTTGACGAACCACTTGCCAGACCTGGTTTGACCGTGTGAATGCATTTTCGACCGCGTTTGACGTACCGCTTGCCAGACCTGGTTTGACCGTGTGAATGCATTTTCGACCACGTTTGACGAACCGCTTGCCAGAAATGGTTTGACCGTGTGAATGCATTTTCGACCGCGTTTGACGAACCGCTTGCCAGACCTGGTATGACCTTGTGAATGCATTTTCGACCGCGTTTGACGAACCGCTTGCCAGACCTGGTTTGACCGTGTGAATGCATTTTCAACCGCGTTTAACGAACCGCTTGCCAGACCTGGTTTGACCGTGTGAATGCATTTTCGACCGCGTTTGACGAACCGCTTGCCAGACCTGGTTTGACCGTGTGAATGCATTTTCGACCGCGTTTGACAAACCGCTTGCCAGACCTGGTTTGACCATGTGAATGCATTTTCGACCGCGTTTGACGAACCGCTTGCCAGACCTGGTTTGACCGTGTGAATGCATTTTCGACCGCGTTTGACGAACCACTTGTCAAACCTGGTTTGACCGTGTGAATGCATTTTCGACCGCGTTTGACAAACCGCTTGCCAGACCTGGTTTGACCGTGTGAATGCATTTTCGACCACGTTTGACGAACCGCTTGCCAGACCTGGTTTGACCGTGTGAATGCATTTTCGACCACGTTTGACGAACCGCTTGCCAGACCTGGTTTGACCGTGTGAATGCATTTTCGACCGCGTTTGACGAACCGCTTGCCAGACCTGGTTTGACCGTGTGAATGCATTTTCGACCGGGTTTGACGAGACGCTTGCCAGACCTGGTTTGACCGTGTGAATGCATTTTCGACCGCGTTTGACGAACCGCTTGCCAGACCTGGTTTGACCGTGTGAATGCATTTTCGACCGCGTTTGACGAACCACTTGTCAAACCTGGTTTGACCGTGTGAATGCATTTTCGACCGCGTTTGACAAACCGCTTGCCAGACCTGGTTTGACCGTGTGAATGCATTTTCGACCACGTTTGACGAACCGCTTGCCAGACCTGGTTTGACCGTGTGAATGCATTTTCGACCACGTTTGACGAACCGCTTGCCAGACCTGGTTTGACCGTGTGAATGCATTTTCGACCGCGTTTGACGAACCGCTTGCCAGACCTGGTTTGACCGTGTGAATGCATTTTCGACCGCGTTTGACGAGACGCTTGCCAGACCTGGTTTGACCGTGTGAATGCATTTTCGACCGCGTTTGACGAACCGCTTGCCAGACCTGGTTTGACCGTGTGAATGCATTTTCGACCGCGTTTGACGAATCGCTTGCCAAACCTGGTATGACCGTGTGAATGCATTTTCGACCGCGTTTGACGAACCGCTTGCCAGACCTGGTTTGACCGTGTGAATGCATTTTCGACCGCGTTTGACGAACCGCTTGCCAGACCTGGTTTGACCGTGTGAATGCATTTTCGACCGCGTTTGACGAACCGCTTGCCAGACCTGGTTTGACCGTGTGAATGCATTTTCGACCGCGTTTGACGAACCGCTTGCCAGACCTGGTTTGACCGTGTGAATGCATTTTCGACCGCGTTTGACGAACCGCTTGCCAGACCTGGTTTGACCGTGTGAATGCATTTTCGACCGCGTTTGACGAACCGCTTGCCAGACCTGGTTTGACCGTGTGAATGCATTTTCAACCGCGTTTGACGAACCGCTTGCCAGACCTGGTTTGACCGTGTGAATGCATTTTCGACCGCGTTTGACGAACCGCTTGCCAGACCTGGTTTGACCGTGTGAATGCATTTTCGACCGCGTTTGACAAACCGCTTGCCAGACCTGGTTTGACCGTGAATGCATTTTCGACCGCGTTTGACGAACCGCTTGCCAGACCTGGTTTGACCGTGTGAATGCATTTTCGACCGCGTTTGACGAACCGCTTGCCAAACCTGGTTTGACCGTGTGAATGCATTTTCGACCGCGTTTGACGAACCGCTTGCCAGACCTGGTTTGACCGTGTGAATGCATTTTCGACCGCGTTTGACGAACCGCTTGCCAGACCTGGTTTGACCGTGTGAATGCATTTTCGACCGCGTTTGACGAACCGCTTGCCAGACCTGGTTTGACCGTGTGAATGCATTTTCGACCGCGTTTGACGAACCGCTTGCCAGACCTGGTTTGACCGTGTGAATGCATTTTCGACCGCGTTTGACGAACGCTTGCCAGACCTGGTTTGACCGTGTGAATGCATTTTCGACCGCGTTTGACGAACCGCTTGCCAGACCTGGTTTGACCGTGTGAATGCATTTTCGACCGCGTTTGACGAACCGCTTGCCAGACCTGGTTTGACCGTGTGAATGCATTTTCGACCGCGTTTGACGAACCGCTTGCCAGACCTGGTTTGACCGTGTGAATGCATTTTCGACCGCGTTTGACGAACCGCTTGCCAGACCTGGTTTGACCGTGTGAATGCATTTTCGACCGCGTTTGACAAACCGCTTGCCAGACCTAGTTTGACCGTGTGAATGCATTTTCGACCGCGTTTGACGAACCGCTTGCCAGACCTGGTTTGACCGTGTGAATGCATTTTCGACCGCGTTTGACGAACCGCTTGCCAGACCTGGTTTGACCGTGTGAATGCATTTTCGACCGCGTTTGACGAACCGCTTGCCAGACCTGGTTTGACCGTGTGAATGCATTTTCGACCACGTTTGACGAACCGCTTGCCAGACCTGGTTTGACCGTGTGAATGCATTTTCGACCGCGTTTGACGAACCGCTTGCCAGACCTGGTATGACCGTGTGAATGCATTTTCGACCGCGTTTGACGAACCGCTTGCCAGACCTGGTTTGACCGTGTGAATGCATTTTCGACCGCGTTTGACGAACCGCTTGCCAGACCTGGTTTGACCGTGTGAATGCATTTTCGACCGCGTTTGACGAACCACTTGCCAGACCTGGTTTGACCGTGTGAATGCATTTTCGACCGCGTTTGACGAACCGCTTGCCAGACCTGGTTTGACCGTGTGAATGCATTTTCGACCACGTTTGACGAACCGCTTGCCAGACCTGGTTTGACCATGTGAATGCATTTTCGACCGCGTTTGACGAACCGCTTGCCAGACCTGGTTTGACCGTGTGAATGCACTTTCGACCGCGTTTGACGAACCGCTTGCCAGACCTGGTTTGACCGTGTGAATGCATTTTCGACCGCGTTTGACGAACCGCTTGCCAGACCTGGTTTGACCGTGTGAATGCATTTTCGACCGCGTTTGACGAACCGCTTGCCAGACCTGGTTTGACCGTGTGAATGCATTTTCGACCGCGTTTGACGAATCGCTTGCCAGACCTGGTTTGACCGTGTGAATGCATTTTCGACCGCGTTTGACGAACCGCTTGCCAGACCTGGTTTGACCGTGTGAATGCATTTTCGACCGCGTTTGACGAACCGCTTGCCAGACCTGGTTTGACCGTGTGAATGCATTTTCGACCGCGTTTGACGAACCGCTTGCCAGACCTGGTTTGACCGTGTGAATGCATTTTCGACCGCGTTTGACGAAACCGCTTGCCAGACCTGGTTTGACCATGTGAATGCATTTTCGACCGCGTTTGACGAACCGCTTGCCAGACCTGGTTTGACCGTGTGAATGCATTTTCGACCGCGTTTGACGAACCACTTGTCAAACCTGGTTTGACCGTGTGAATGCATTTTCGACCGCGTTTGACGAACCGCTTGCCAGACCTGGTTTGACCGTGTGAATGCATTTTCGACCGCGTTTGACGAACCGCTTGCCAGACCTGGTTTGACCGTGTGAATGCATTTTCGACCGCGTTTGACGAACCGCTTGCCAGACCTGGTTGACCGTGTGAATGCATTTTCGACCACGTTTGACGAACCGCTTGCCAGACCTGGTTTGACCGTGTGAATGCATTTTCGACCGGGTTTGACGAGACGCTTGCCAGACCTGGTTTGACCGTGTGAATGCATTTTCGACCGCGTTTGACGAACCGCTTGCCAGACCTGGTTTGACCGTGTGAATGCATTTTCGACCGCGTTTGACGAACCGCTTGCCAGACCTGGTTTGACCGTGTGAATGCATTTTCGACCACGTTTGACGAACCGCTTGCCAGACCTGGTTTGACCATGTGAATGCACTTTCGACCGCGTTTGACGAACCGCTTGCCAGACCTGGTTTGACCGTGTGAATGCACTTTCGACCGCGTTTGATGAAACGTGCCAGACCTGGTTTGACCGTGTGAATGCATTTTCGACCGCGTTTGACGAACCGCTTGCCACACCTGGTTTGACCGTGTGAATGCATTTTCGACCGCGTTTGACGAACCGCTTGCCAGACCTGGTTTGACCGTGTGAATGCATTTTCGACCGCGTTTGACGAACCGCTTGCCAGACCTGGTTTGACCGTGTGAATGCATTTTCGACCGCGTTTGACGAACCGCTTGCCAGACCTGGTTTGACCGTGTGAATGCATTTTCGACCGCGTTTGACGAACCGCCTGCCAAACCTGGTTTGACCGTGTGAATGCATTTTCGACCACGTTTGACGAACCGCTTGCCAGACCTGGTTTGACCTTGTGAATGCATTTTCGACCGCGTTTGACGAACCGCTTGCCAGACCTGGTTTGACCGTGTGAATGCATTTTCGACCGCGTTTGACGAATCGCTTGCCAAACCTGGTATGACCGTGTGAATGCATTTTTGACCGCGTTTGACGAACCGCTTGCCAGACCTGGTTTGACCGTGTGAATGCATTTTCCACCGCGTTTGACGAACCGCTTGCCAGACCTGGTTTGACCGTGTGAATGCATTTTCGACCGCGTTTGACGAATCGCTTGCCAGACCTGGTTTGACCGTGTGAATGCATTTTCAACCGCATTTGACGAACCGCGTTTGACGAACCGCATACTCCTCCTCCTCCTCTCCTTCCTCCTCCTCTTCCTCATCTTCCTCCTCCTCCTCCTCTTCTTCCTCCTCCTCCTCCTCCTCTTCCTCCTCTTCTTCCTCCTCCTCTTCCTCCTCCTTCTCTTCTTCATCCTCCTCCTCCTCCTTCTCATTTCCTCCTCTTCTTCCTCGTCCTCTTCCTCCTCCTCTTATTCCTCGTCCTCCTCCTCCTCTTCTTCCTCTTCCTCCTCCTCTTCTTCCTCCTCCTCCTCTTCTTCTTCCTCTTCCTCCTCCTCCTCTTCCTCCTCTTCTCCTCCTCTTCTTCCTCCTCCTCCTCCTCTTCTTCCTCCTCCTCATCCTCCTCCTCTTTTTCCTCCTTCTCTTCCTCCTCCCCCTCTTTTTCCTCCTCCTCCTCCTCCTCTTCTTCCTCCTCCTCCTTCTCCTCTTCCTCTTCTTCCTCCTCCTCCTCCTCCTCTTCTTCCTTCTCCTCTTGTTCTTCCTCCTCGTCCTCCTCCTCCTCTTCTTCCTCGTCCTCCTCCTCTTCCTCATCTTCTTCCTCCTCCCCCTCTTCTTCCTCCTCCTCCTCCTCCTCTTCTTCCTCTTCCTCCTCCTCCTCCTCCTCTTATTGCTCCTTCTCCTCCTCCTCCTCCTCTTGTTCTTCCTCCTCCTCCTCCTCCTCCTCCTCTTCTTCCTCCTCCTCCTCCTCCCCTTCTTCTTCTTCTTTTTCTTCTTTTTCTTCCTCCTCCTCCTCCTTTTCTTTCTCCTCCTCCTCTTCCTCTTCCTCCTTCACTTATTCCACCTCCTCCTCCTCCTCCTCATTTTCCTCCTCCTACTCCTCCTCCTCTTCTTCCTCCTCCTCTTCTTCCTCCGCCTCCTCCTCTTCTTCCTCCTCCTCCTCCTCCTTCTCTTCTTCTTCCTACTCCTCCTCCTCCTCCTATTCTTTCTCCTCCTCCTCTTCCTCTTCCTCCTTCTCTTATTCAACCTCCTCCTCCTCCTCCTCATTTTCCTCCTCCTACTCCTCCTCCTCTTCTTCCTCCTCCTCTTCTTCCTCCGCCTCCTCCTCTTCTTCCTCCTCCTCCTCCTTCTCTTCTTCTTCCTACTCCTCCTCCTCCTCCTTTTCTTCCTCCTCCTCTTTTTCCTCCTCCTCCTCTTCTTCCTCCTCCTCCTCCTCCTCCTCCTCTGCTTCCTCCTCCTCCTTCTTCTCTTCTTCCTCCTCCTCCTCCTCCTCTTCTTCCTTCTCCTCCTCCTCCTCCTCTTCTTCCTCCTCCTCCTCCTCTTTTTCCTCCTCCTCCTCCTCCTCTTCTTCCTCCTCCCCCTCTTCTTCCTCCTCCTCCTCCTCTTCTTCCTCCTCCTCGTCCTCCTCCTCTTCCTCCTTCTCCTCCTCCTC